>NC_133620.1:235354824-235564824 GCF_048593235.1 Sminthopsis crassicaudata | reverse complement strand
ATTGATCTGAAATTTTCTTTCTCTGTTTAACCCTTTCTGGTTTAGGTATCAGTACCATATTTCTGCCATAGATGGAATGAGAAGACTTTTTCTTAATCTATTTTTCCAAGTAGTTTACATAGTTTTGGAATTAATTTTTAGATGTTTGGAATTCACTTGCAAATCCATCTGGCCCTGGTAATTTTTTCTTAGAGAGTTCATTGATGCTTATTCTGTTTCTTTTTTTCTAAAATGGGACTATTTTAGCAATTTATTTCCTTTTCTGTTAATCTGGACAATTTGTATTTTGATAAATATCCATCCACTTTGATTAGATTGTCAGACTTCCTGACATAGAGTTGGGCAAAATAGTCCCTAATTATTCCCTTTTTGATGTTGGTAATTTATTTTTTTCTTACCTTTTTCAAATCAAATTTACTAAAAGTTTAACCATTTTTTTTCATAAAACCAACTCAGTTTCATTAATTAATTCAATGGTTTTCTTAATCTCTCAGATTAATAAATTTTAGAACTTACGTTTCAGAATTACTAATTTGGGTTTTAATCGATAGTTTATAATTTGTTCTTTTTCTGGATTTTTTTAATTGCTTGCACAATTCATTAATCTCCTTTTTCTCTATTTTATTCATATGACTATTTAGAGATATAAAACTTATAATAATTTGCTTTATCAAAATCTATAGGTTTTGATATGTTGTCTCGCTGCTGTCATTCCCTTGGATGAAATTATTGATTGTTTCTGTAATTTGTTGTTTGACCCATTCATTCTTTAGAATTAGATTATTTAATTTCCAATTGGTTTTTAGTCTATATCTTTCCCTGGACTTTTATTGAATATACTTTTTATTGCATCATTACCTGCATTTACTATTTCTATCTTTTTGCATTTAATAATGAGGCTGTTGTGTCCTAATACATATGTCAATTTTTGTGTCAGTTCCCCATGTACTTCTGAGAAAAATGGTGTATTTCTGTCCCTATTCAATATTCTTCAGAAATCTATAATATTTAGATTTTCCAGGATTTTCTTAACCTTCCAAGTTTTTTTCTTCTTTATTTGTGGTTACATTTGTCTAATTCTGAGAAGGGAAAGTTGAGATCCCACACTAATACAGTTTTGCTATCCATTTCTACCTGTAACAGGCTTAATATATTCTTTAGGAATTTGTTTGGTCTGCCATTTGGTGTCTGAATATACATTTAGTATAGTTTCTACTTCATTGTTTATGGTACCCTTTTATCAACATGTATTTTCCTTCCTTATTTCTTTTAATTAATTCTATTTTTACCTTTGCTTTATCTGAAATAAAAATTTCTAGCCCTGCTTTTTTTTTTTTTGCTTCAGCTGTAGTATAATAAATTCCACTTTAATTTTTCCCCTACTCTTTATGCATCTCTTTATTTGCAGATGTGTTTCTTGTAAACAACATATTATAGGATTCTGTTTTTTAATCCACTCTGCTACTGACTTTTGTTATGTGGGAGAGTTTATCCCATTCACATTCACAGCTATGTTTACCAATTCTTTATTTTCCTTCATCCTATTTTCTCCCCTGTGTATACTTTTGTTCTCTCTATCCACCTTGTTCCTCCTTAGTAATGTTTTTTTTCCTAACTCACCCTCTTCTATTTGCCCTACCTTCTATCATCCCTCTGCCCTTGTCTTAACTATTTTTTCTAGTGTTTTTCTAATCCTTCCTTTTTCTTTCTTCTTTCTCCTTTCTCTTCCTATTTCTTTATAGTGCAACATAAATTTCTATACCCAACTGAGTGATTAAGTTATTATTCTCTTTGAGCCAAAATTGATAAAATTAAGCTTCAGACAATGCTTATCTCTTCCATTTTCCTTCTATTGTTATAGGAATAGGTCTTTTGTGTAAGGTTCTATTTAGCTTTCTGGAGGTCTTGGAACCGGCCTTCATTTTAGCAAAGTAATCACCACAAGAATAGTCAGGGATAAAGTCCAAAGTCTTTATTGTCTCCTTCACAATCTGTCTCCTTCACCTGGGCCCCAGGCTAGCTTTCTGGAGGCCTTCAGAGGGGCCGTGGTCTCAATAGAGAAATGAAGGAGGACAGGCCAGCCACCAGGATGGTGGGAGATGAAATGTCTCCCAATCCTTGTTGGCTCCTATGACATCATCATAGGTGTCAATCTTGTAGAGCTATATTAAGTACTAAGTACATGTAAACTAGAAAATCACTATTTTAATTCCACCTTAATTAACACCTTGTTGTAAGATTAAATCAATTATACTGAACTACAGAACTATTACTCACCATGCCAAACTAGATAACTACTGTCTTATCAATTCCACTGAGCTAACAATTCTTTCAAGTATACTTCTCCAGAGTTCTGCTCTTTAAACTTTTTTGTCTCTACATGTCATCTTATTTGTCCCATTTTTACCTTCCCTTTCCTCTTCTCACAGTACAATCTTTTTTCCACCCCTTAATATTTTTTTTATATTATCCCATCAGAGTTCATTCACAACCATATCCTCTATCCATGCATGACCCCTCTAAGCTTCTCTTAAGACCTGTGTTTGAAGGTCAAATTTTCTTTTTAGTTATGTTTTTTGTTTCAATAGAAACAATTGAAAGTCTCCTCCTTCATTGAAGAGCTGTCTCTTTCCATGAAAGATGATGCTGAGCCTCACTATGTATTAATTCTTCTAAGTAACCTCAGATCATTTGCCTTCCAGAATAAGGTATTGCAATCTCTCTGATCCTGTATTGTAGAAGCTACCATATCCTGTAAAATGCTGACTATTGTTCCTTGATACTTGAATTGTTTTTGTCTGGTAGCTTGCGATATATTTTTTCCCTTGAGATTATAGTTCTGGAGTTTTGCAACAATGTTTCTTAGGGTTTTCCTTGTGGAATCTCTTTCTGGAGGTGATCAATGAATTCTTTCAATGACTATTTATCCCCCTCTGATTCTTGAATATCAGGCAGTTTTCAGTTATCCTTAATGATCTTTGAAGAATTCTATCCAGGTTGTTTTTTGTTTTTTTGGTTTTTTGGGTTTTTTTTAAATAATGGCCTTCAGGTAGATCAACAATTTTTAAATTGTCTCTCCTGGATATGATTTTTAGGTTGACTGTTTTTCCAGTGATGTATTTTTTCTTCCATTTTTTCATTCTTTTTAGTTTGTTTGACTGATTCTTAATGTCTTATAAAGTCATTAGCTTCCATTTACCTGGTTCTAGTTTTTAATGTGTATTTTTCCTCAGTTAGCTTTTATATTTCTTTTTCCATTTTATTAATTCTACTTTTCAAGGTGTTTTCTTCAGTGGATTAATTATTGTATTTAGATCTACTTTATTTTTTAAGGAATTGTTTTCTTCAGTAGATTTTTTTTCTTCCTTTTCCATGCTGTTGACTCTTGTGTAACTTTTGTTTGTTTTCTCATTTTTGCTTTTTCTCCTCTAATTTATTGTTTTTGAGTACAAACCAGATGCCTCTTTGGGTTTGAGACCAATACATAATAGTCTTTGAAATGTTCTCGGTTGATATTTTGTCTGAGTTGGTGTTTTTGTTTTCTCTTTTACCGTAATAGTTTTTTATGGTTGAGATTCTTTTTCTGTTTCTTGATCATTTTGTTTCCTTTCTATTTTTGTATTTCCTCTTTTTTGACTTTTATAGTGGACCTCTGCTCCTGAGGTATAGGCAATGCTGTCCCAAGTTTCTCTGCAACTCTGAGCCTTGAGTTTGAGCACAGGGACCACTTGTGTTTGATGTTTTCCTCATAGCAGGTGGGAGCCTTATCTGTTCTTTCCAGGAAACAGCCTGATGTCCCTGAATTTGCCTTCTGAGCTGGTAATGGGGCTACCCCACTTGTCTGCTTTGCTACTGAAACATGACCAAGGGTCTCATTTGCTGATCTTCTGTGATTTAGTGCCTCTCTCTCAGTGACTTTGCCAGACTCTATCTGAGCTGAACTAAACACCTTTTTCAACCCAATGAGACTAGCCTTTCTTGAAATCCTTTCAGTTTATCTTGAGTTAGAGAATGGTTTCATCCTGTCAGACTCTGTTCAGAGGCTTGGTTTCATGTGGTTTTGAGGGAAATTGGGAGAACTCAAGGAGCTTCCTGGCTTCACTCTGCCATCTTGACTCCCCCCTCCCCAGAATTCTTTATATTCTTATAAGAATGAATATGTTATTAATCACAGTCTTTTTCTGTGTGACTATGGACAAATCATTTTACATTTCTTTGATCTCAGGTTCCTTATATGAATAACAAAATAATATATTTAAAGAGCTTTGCAATTTTTTTAAGTATTAAATTTATGTTCTTGCTATTTTATTCATTTATTTAGTGAAAGGTCTCAACTATATGACCTCTAAAGTCCCTTCTAGTTGAAGCTCTATCATGCAAATAAATAAGTACAAAGATAAAACATATTTGACCAGATTTTTGCAGTGAATTAGTAAATAAAGAAGAGTATTCTTAATCCAATAAAGAAAAGAGATGTCAGAGTTGACCTATTTTTACTTCTTTTTTCTTTGTAGTTTTAGTTGTGCTGTTGTGTTGTGTTATATTTTGTTTTGTTTTAATTCGGGTAGATTTTCTAGGAATTTAGTTTTTGTTTTCTTTCCAATTTTATTGAGATTTAGGTATGGAAAATCTGTTTTATCATCTGTATATATCAGTGTGATGCAGAAAGGACCCTGCTTTAGTCAGAGAATATAGGTTCAACTCCCACCTCTGATACAACCTGTTTAAAGTTAGACACTTTACTTTACTTTAGTTTCCTCATTGTTAAAATAAGGAGCTTGAACTGGATGACTTTTGAAGTATATTCTACCTTCAGATTGATGATCTTTAACTAAATGATCCCTTTTTCTCCCTTAAAACTCTTAGGATACTATGTCTGAAAAACAGTATGATAACAAGACAATATCATGGTTGAGAGGTCAGCTGAATGAAGAAAAGCCTTTGGATATGATAGGAATTAAATCCTCAAGAATCTTTAAGAGACCAGAATTATTTAGAGTTAGATTCTGTTTCTTGATATAGTGTGTAACTGTTCACAGTTGCCTAATTTGAAAAAAATGTTATTTCATGTAGCATTCCTCATCTTGACCCCTTTTCCAAGTGTACTTGTGATTGTTGTAGTTTAAAATCATATGCAACTCTTCATGAAAACATTTTGGGTTTTCTTGGCAAAGATACAAGTGTATTTGATATTTCCTTCTCCACCTCATTTTATAGATGAGAATACTGATGGAGACAGAATTAACTGACTTGCCCAGAGTCATACAACTAGTCAGTGTCTGAGGCTAGATTTGAATTCAGAAAGAGTTTTCCTGACTACCGGCTCAGCACTTTATCCATTGTACCATCTAGCTTTACTTAAAAGGTTTCACTGTATTTTCATTATACAGACTATTATAACAAGAAACAAAAAGAGCATTTCTTGTTTCATAATTCATTAATTCTCCACTGCTTACCTCAGTGAGGTCACCTGGTTTCTTACCTTCCCCAGGTCTTTGGAACGTCTTTGGCTCTAATTATCTCAATTAGAGAGCTACCTCTTTAGAGGTTCCCCACAGAACACCCAAATCACTCAAGTGTGCGGCAGTATGTCTTTATTCTATATTTTATATAGTATTTCCTGGCGTTCCGTCTAGTGTTCCTTCTAGAGTTCTTCCCTTCTGGAGTTTCCCCCTTCAGAGTTCCCTCCTCCGTCTTCTCCAACCCCTTTTTTATAGTCCCCAGCTGAGAGTGTAAGAGACAGGTGCATGATCAGTGAGGGTGAGGAGGCTTTCCCTTGTTTGTGAGGTTTACTCAATGCCATCCTTTCCTTGTTTGTCAGGCTCAGGTAGAATAAGCCTCCAAGTGCCTCTTATACTTTGTCCTTGAGATCTGCCTTTTACTCTAATAACAATTAATTATGGAACATTGCTTTAACATTAGTATCCAGAAACCCCTACTCCTATAGACTGTGGCCAAGATGGAGAGTCAGCTTTGCTCTACTGAACTTTTCTTTGTCATGATATTCACAGTAACTATCTATTGCTTCTTGTATGGAAATTTTATTTGTGTTTGATTTTTTGAAATTGAATGGTAGAAAACATTTATTCCAATTAGTGTTCTACTCCAACAAACTATAAATGGTTATTTTTCTTCATTTTATTCCTTCTAGTTTTCATAATTCACCTTAGTTTTTTTTAAAATTTTAAGAATATATTAGGATACATAAAGAGGAGAAAGTGGCTCATAACATCTGAATGAAATACTCCTAGGAAAACAATTCTTAGAGCTTTTATATTGGGAAGCAAAAGTTTCTTTTAACTATAAAGATAAAATTCTGTTGTAAAATTTGAATTTAATAATAATTGTTATCCAAGTATAACAGAAAATGTAGATATTTTTATTCAGTTATTTCACAAGAGATTAATAACAGGTAAATAATTTTCATTTTTTAGAGTAATAGTTTGATCTATTATGTACTTTGGCTCTAAGCTTATTATAGTACTTTTATTAAAAACAGTTACTTATGTACAGATTTTTGGGAAAGGTCTCTTTTGAGTACCCCAAAACATTTGCCTTTCCTTTTTTTTGTTTCATTCTAAAAATTAAACTTTAAAATTAAAAATATCAAAAGTTCCTAAACTTAAAACTAGCATTTATATATACCATCCAGTTTAGCATTTAATTTTAAACCAACCTATATTTTTCTCTCTTTTAATGTTATATTTGAAGGTGGTAATTCGTTTAATTCCCTGTGCTAATCATTGGGGAAATTCATAGTTTAGAAAAACACGACCCTTACTTTTATGGATCTTATAGTTACTGGACAACACCACACACAAATACATACAGAAATGCATGTGTACAGTGTAATACAATATAATATAATATAATAATCTTAAAGAGTTATTACACAAAGCACTATGTGAAATCTGGGAGAAAGGCTGAGGAAATCAGAAAGAATTTCCCTGGGGCTAGTATTTCAATTTTACTTTAAAGGAGTTCATTGTAAGAGAAAGGGGAAAAAAATTCCAGTTTAAAGAATATGAAGACAGATGAGCACAGGGCTCTAATGGAAGAGGGTAAGAAGTAGAATAATTTGGCTTGTGAATATTATGTGTAGCATTGACTTCAAGAGTCCATTAGCAGGAAAACTAACTTTTCCTTCTTGGATTGATCCTATTAGGGAGTTTCCTAAACTGAGTCAACAACTTTGCATGGGTCCAGGATGATCATAAATCATTATATATAATGTTTTGTCGTCTTGTCTCATTTAGTTTGGGAAAGGGGCAATCCTGGGCTCCCAAAATACATTGCTGCATGTTGGATTTGCAGTCAGGAACATTTAAGTGGTCTTATACCTTGTGATCATTTTATTTCAGTCTATCTGAGTTTCATCATCTGTAAAATGTGTATAACATAGAAAAATGTCCTATGGTTGTTTTGAGGATAAAATGAGATATTTATAAATTGCTTTGAAAGCCATCATAAATCATTAGTCTTGTTTACTCTGTAATAATTGAAACTACTGGTCATGGAGAATATGACAGTTTTCCATGTCTCTACTCAACTTCATGAATTCATTCTCTCTGGTTTTGATTTCTTTCCCCATTGTTCCTTCTTCTATTCTCCCCTTTCTCCTTTACTTTCTTTCTCTCTTCCTCCTTTCTACTCTTAATCCCCAACTCTTTAACTTCTCCTAAGTTGAAAGATGATTATGAAGAGCTTTGAATGCAAAGAAAAGGATTTTTTAAAATTTTATATAAAATTTTATATATAAATTTATATGATTACTACTGAAGACTTTTGATCAGAGGCATAAAAGCTTATTAGGGGGAAATTTTGGAAGATAGATTAGAAAAGAGAAAGCAGTGGCAAGAAGGTCTAAGCAAAAATCCTGATCAGTGATGAGATTCTACTTCAGACATGTGTCAATAGAAATTGAAGGGATGGACGTGAAAGGCATTTCTTAGATGGAAGGGTCATCATGACTGATTTGTGATTGTCTATGATGTGCACAAGAGAGAATGGTTAAAGATAACACAAGAATTTAATCCTGGGAGACAAAGTGATACAGACAGAAATAATAAAGTTATAAAGTAGAAAAGATAGGACTAGGTAGGAGGAATTATATAATTTTAACAGAAAATGGAAAAAAAAGCTGTTTTTCTAAATAATTTATTTAAATTTCCAGTGAAATATTCATTTGGGGAAGTAGGGCATTAAGCATGGGGAAATGAAGGTCTGCAGCTGAGAAAAGAAAGATCAAGGGCACAGATGTTAATAATTGAAGCTTAGAGAGTAAATGAGATCAATAAAAGTGAGAATACAGTGAAAAGAGGGTCAAAGGTACATAATTCTATTTTTCTTTTAACAATACTATTATAAACTCATCTAGAACAGGGAATGGTGATAATGTAGAATAGGTGCCAGGAGTGGTAAATAGAGACAGATTCAGGAGAGCAATAAATTGAAAAAAGAATACTAAATGAAATATAATAGAGCTTCAGTTTATGACATGGAACCATGGCAAGACATCCATCACAGATTACGAAGTTATGCTATTTATTATGTGAATTAACAAAGGGAAAGATGAGTTCCCTAGTGTAACTCACAATTAACTAGGAGGAAGAACCCCTTAGGGGTAAGACACCATGAGGTAGATAGTGCCACATAACAGAGTTAGTCCTGGAAAGGATCTAATAAAAATATTCATCAGCATCACATCTTTTTATAGGGGAAATATAACCCTGGGGGTTTCTCAAAGGAGGAGGGAACATAAAGGCAGGAAGAAGAATGTACATTAGGATGTTGAGACTGTCTTAAAGATATTCTAGGAAACTTTGGTTCCTATTAGGGCTTTACAAAATAATCTATGGAGTTCCCATCATAGGTATCTTAAAGATATCTTAAAGATGCTACTTAAGGCAGTTTGAGCACATTATGGTTGCTTTAACTATACTAATAGGCAGTCTGGGAAATTAACTGTTATTGGAAGAAAGATTAACTTTCCAGTGTGGACCACTGCCAGAAGAGGACATATCTTGAAAGAATGACACATAAGCAGCAAACGATCACAGGACGTCTCGGGTACATGTATATGTATTAATTTTTGGTTCTTTAGTTTTAATTAGTGCCTCTACATGATGACTATCTCTTTAGTATCCCTAATATTAATTATCAAGATATTGGGCAAATAATAGACTCTAACAATAATAATTTAATTTGATTTGAAGGAGAATGAAACTTACTTATTTTGTATTTAGTTTCAGGTGCAGCATTACATCTCTAATAGTCTGGTCATGCTGGGAAAGTGCAGTTTTTTAAGAAAACCTGTCATATCTCTGCTTCTATCAGAGGTGAACAAATTCACTGAGGAGTTGAGGAATATGCATCAGGTACTCTTAACTTCAAATTTTGTTCTAAATTATAGTTAATTAGAAATGATAATTTTAAAATACTATGCTCTAATAATAGATGTTCTGTTTGGTTCAAATATTAAATTCCTTCCAAATTTCTGGGTGAAGGAGGAGAGCATTTTTAGAGAAAAATTGCATTCAAAGAGAAAATATATTTCAGACAAATATTAAACTCAGAATTTGAAATTTAAGAGATGTAGAGTAGATGTAATGGCTGACCAGAATTTCTTTCTGGCAGGTGTCCAAAAAAACCCATTTTACTGAGATGATGAGGTTAAAGCAGCAAAAATGATAATTAATTGGAAGGTCTCGCCAATGACTTTCATCTCCCCCTATCTTCCTAACCAAGGACTTTAGGGTTGTTAAATTCAAACTGAAACTATGCTGTAACTGTGGGAAAAAATCTAAAGCACTGAGATTTTGAAAGTAGGCTGAAAAATCACCCCTGAGGGAGGAAGAATCTGTGAGGTGAGATCTCTGGAGGAAGCACTGAAATAATAGCCCATGAAAGGGGTAAAGGGTTGAAGCCCTGCAATAGGTCTGGGGAACCAATATGTAAATAATTGGATAGAGTAGCTGGTTAAAGTTTAGGATGTAAATTTGTTCTGCTCTTTACTGCAGGTACTGAATGTAGGTTTTAAAATCAGTTCTTCCCATATCCCAATACAGAAGTAATACAAACTAGCTGGTATGGCCTGCAAGAACACTAAGTAGAGAATAATGTATTAAGTCTTTTTTTAAATGAGAGTTCACTGTTAATTGCTAAAAAATAAATCTGACAGTCAGTGTCTGCCAGCATTCCAGTAACTTGAAAGTTACTACTTGTCTTTGTCAACAACATTGTTGTTGTAGAACAGGTAATATAGAGATACCTGGCAATTATTGTTATTATTATTATTATTATTATTTTACAATTTAAGAAGGCAGCTATGATAGAATGAAGAGACTACTTGATTTCATTTAGGTTCAGAATATCAAGGTTCAGTACCTCATTTTAAGTTGGTCTAAGTTTGTTGTTTACAAATGGATTTTGTAAACATTCTTGTGAAAGGGCAAAAATATGTATGCCTTCTATCCCAATCTTCTGGAGTTCCTTCCTTTACTTGATTTAAGAAATTAAAGACATATGTCCAACTATAACCCTTTTGTTTGTATCATCCAGGCACTATACTGCTTCTCTGAATGGCCTGCACCTATGAGGGTCTATACACAGGAGTTATAGTTTCTTGCAAATGCACTAATCTAGAATAAGTATTCCTCAAACACCTTTGAATATACAAGGCATAAAAAGGTATTCAGGATTGTTAAGGAGCCCTTTTGTTGGATCTGGAAAACTGATTCACAGTCTCTGAAAGAATTCAGGACCCAAGATATCCCTAAATCAAGTTAAGCCAGTTATTGAAGTTTTCACACTCAGTGGGCAAGCCAAGCTCCCTGATGTAGTTAGCAACTCAGCAAAGTAAGACAAAAGTTTTTATAGAGTAAAAGATATTGATTTCATTGCAAATATGTAGATTTTGAGATTAAAGTAAGCATTTGATAACATGGGGAGGTCTAAATCCTTGATGGAACTGCAAATGGATACAGAATAGCTCATAAGGAGGCAGTATTAATATATGGTAATAATATTATAACTAGCCTGTTTTATCATAAATTCTCTTTGAGAACAAAAAGATGGGTAGTGAACCATTAGGGGAAAATCCCTTGTGTCTGGTTACAAAGCATGCTTACCTGCTTGTCAGAGAGTGATTAAGGATTTCTATGGGTTTGGCCCAGGAGCAATAATTAGTCCTCCATATGTCAGATGGTATAGTTACAGAGCATGCTTACCTGCTTGTCAGCAAGTGATAAAGGATTTCTTTAGGATTTGGGCTGGGGGCAGGTTTGTGATTTTATCACCTTGATATAGTAAGATGTCAAAAAAAAAAAAAAAAAAAAAGGAACTTTTTTTATCTTAAATAAAAACAAGTATATGGGAATAGCTTGCCCAGGGAAATCTGAAAAGTTGATTTACTAGATCTAGTTATATGTAGTAAAAGATAGGGGGGAAGGACAGAATACAGAGGATGGCAAGGTTTTAAGGAATGTTTTTTTAAGAAAGGAAAAGTTTTTACTTGAAGCCATTAGCAGTATACTTGAACAAACAGCACTATTACCTGGACTGAACAAAGAGAGTCATTAGGGAGAAAAGTTTAGGATTTTTTTAGAATGATCCACGGATGAGTTGAGACCAATTGTCAAATTCAAGAATCATTTCAAAACAAGAAAGAACAGATATGTTGTTTCCAGATAATGAAAATATTGAGGAAGAAAACTTAGTGGGTACAGTAGAGAGAGAATAAACACAAAGCTACAAACAAATTTTAGGTTAATATTTTATCTTATTTGTGTTATAAATCAATTAGTCTTGTGGGTTTCAGACTCTGATAGGCAAATTTACATGGAAGTTGGAATAGAATAGGTTTATAAAAGGAGCTAGATTTGTAAAAATATTTATTTCATTATTTCCCAGTCTATAACTATTGTTCAAATGACTTCATTTCACATATTTTTAAGTGGAGATTATGTTGGTAGCAAAGTATCTTTTGGGACTTATCATTTCTAAAACCTAACTCACATAGTGTAATACTTTCTCAATAAAAAGATTATCTTAAAGATGTTTCTGAGAGGCTTCTGAAAAATAGAGCCTGTTGTGTCAAGGATATTTTATTTTCACTAAGATGTGAAACCAAAGGCAGCAGAAATAGTTTGTGATATTAGTTGTTCATAGTTGTCTGGTTCAGCATTAATAGTAACAATACATGTTTTTATCATTGTTAGAATTTGTGGATAAAAAACAATACTCTGTCACACAAAGTAAAACTTCACACGTCTCTGCATCTATTTGTTACTTTCTGTTTTCATTTTGTTATTTCTTACTAATTTTTCACTTCTTCAATTTTAAAATGTCATTGAATGTTGTTGTTCTTAAGATTATAATGAAACATCAAAGACTCTGGGAAGTCTTACTTTTCTTATTTCTGACAACTATAAACTCTTATATAGAGAGTTCTTATAAACTCTTTTAAGCTTTTAGTTTTTTCAGACCCATGATCTCTTCAATATATGCATACTTTCAATCAGAACAGATTGATACTCTATAGTACCTTTAATAGGCAGTTTTATTATGTGCTTAGGAGAAAAATAAATCATCCTCTGTTAATTAGCCTCTCCAAACTAGGGTAGGTCACTTCTGCTCTGATGTTCTGTGAAAAATCATAATTAAAAACACCTCACATTGATTTGGGATGTTCTAGAGTTGATGATTAAGCTATCAAAAATTTGGACCCCCAACTCACCGTCATATAATAATAATGATGCATTATTGGGGAAAGACATTACTGAAGGCTAATTACATAAGCAACATATTTGATAAAACATTTAGTGGTCATTTATTTGAATATTTTGGCTTCTAAGAATAATTCAGACAACCCCTCTCAATTTTCTTGTATCAAGGAAAATCTAGTAGCTAATATATTTAGGTCACTTTTTACATAGGCGTACCATTCAACACAGAATTAAATAATTTTTAGAGGGTATGTTAATTGTCTCTCCTCTAAGCTATAGTAACCTCCTCTTCTCATAGCTGTGCTCTTTTTCTCAAGGTATCATTGAATGTGATTTCCAGGTAGAAGGAATTGTTGATTATGATGTTCTCCATATAATTTACTAATATCTTGAGATATATTTCCTGACACACTTTAAATCATTCTAGTGAATTACGTGCTTTAATATTTGCAGAAAATTCAGTGCTAATTTCATAATAACCAAGCTTAATAATCTAATGCAAGACATCTTATTGCCCTTTGCCTATCAATATTTTGAGGAATCTATTGAAAGCTGATACAGAATCCAGTGGCAGTGATGTATTAATTCTTTAAAGAGCTTCACTGAATAACTGTGGAAGTCTAAGAACTAAGTCAGGTTGGTCATTTTAATTTATAATTATTTTTTTCTCAAGTTGAGCATTGTAATTTTTTGAAGTTTTATATGTGAAATATGATCCTTTTCAGATAGAATCCAAAGCTCTGGCTTCAATCAAAAGCCAACAAGTAAATAAGCAGTTTCTGAAGATTCACAATCACAGAATATGAAATTTGGATGAGCTGTCAAAGTTCATCCCGGACTACTTTGATCAAGAGTACCTTCTAATAACATCATTGACAGGTAGTAATATCTAAGCTCTGTTTTATGATTACCATTATAAGGGAGCCCAGAACCGCCTGTGGTTTCTTATTTCATTTTTGGTTAGTAAGTTATTTTCTTGCATTTTGACCAAGTCTGTCACAATGCTATTTCTGTCCTTTTCTCCTGCCTTGTGGTTTGAGAAAGTACAAGTCTAACAGTTTTACAAATACCACACAACTTCATCTTCACCCCAGCCATTTTCTTCACTTGTCTTTTCATATGTGTCCTCTTTATCCCTTTTTATTCAACATGTCTTTCTTTGAAAATTATAATTAAATCAACATGTCCATTACCTCCAAAAAAGAATATCTTATAAACATTTGTCATTTTTATGATTATCCCTTCACCCCATATCTGATTGTTTTAGTAGAGTATAAATTTTATAAGAATAGTGATTCTATTCTCAATACAAGGCACGTAGCAAGCACTTGATAATTTTTTTTTTTTTACTCAGTCAGTCATCATGGCCCCTCCTGTTTTCTCTTCTCCAGGAGAAGTATCTCAAGTTCTTCTGACCCATTTATTTATGGCACATTTGCCTTTCTCCTCTTAGTATATCCTTAGTACCCACCTTAGCATGACCTCCAGTTTGTAAATCTCTCATAAAATTGATGTCCAGAATTGGATGCAGCACTACATATAGATATGTTCCAAACAGCCTTGGATAACACTAAGATTTTTGTTTGCAATAATCACATTCTTAAATAACAGAGTTCTTGTCATCTATTGAAATTACCAAATCTTATTCACAAGAGCTGTTGAATAGCCATACTTCATTCATTCTGCATTTGCAAAATTTTTGTTTGTTCATTTGTTTAAATATAAGCACAGAATTTGTGAGAAAGTTTGGTGCAATGTCGAGTATGGCATTTGGAATTAGGGAATCTGTATATACAACCCTACTCTGCAATTTCAACATCTATAAATTTGGGGAAATCACATTCTCTCTGGTTATAAGTTTTTAGATGTTAAATGAGGGGATTTGATGGTATGTCCTCTAAAGTCCCTTCCAATTATAAATCTATAAGGCTAAGAGTTTACATTTACTCATATTAAATTGTTTGGCTCAGTCTTTGCTTTTAGCCAATCAAAACCTTTCTAGATCCTGATTCTTATATTCCAATGTGTTAACTTTTCTAGTTTTGTATATTTATAAATTTAGCAAGCACATCTGCATCCAAATTATCAATTAAAATGGTCCAAATCTCAGAATCAAGAATATATTCCTGGAAGACTGAACAGTATACTATCTTCCTTTTAAGTTGATATCACCTAATTAATGACTGGGTTTATAGTCCATATCTCTTCATTTTTTCCAGAAAGGTAACCTGGTAACTTGACAAATATTGTACTGATAGTTAAGTACATTATATCTACTACACCAGTTCTTCCCACATGCCCTGATCTTCTTTATTTCCTTGCCCTTCCTCCTCAAGTAAGTTATAGACTCATTAGCCTGTTGTTGGCTCCTATCTTTGCAGCTTTATTTTATTCAACTCTTATTTATAAGAATCCTATCCACACAAATCAAACCACAAAACAGGAATAATAGCTGTTTCTTGAAATCTGTCTGCCATGCCTAGATAGAAGAGAAGAAAATGGCAGGGGTGAAAACGAAGTTGTGTAGAATTTGTATCTTTATCTTTCAGAATTAAAGGCTCAATTATCATACTACTTCCTTCATGAAATCTTTCCCAATCAACTTCACTGAATTTTTTTTCTTTCTTTTCTTATCTATTTAGACTAACTATATTCCCATTATTTCCTATTTAAAGATTTTTACTTATCTATATACAAGTCAATATCATAACTCTCTTCCTAAAGTGCTCATATAATTGCTAGCTATTATTGACAGTAGCTCAGAAATCACACCTGCTAAGTTTTTTAAGTACCCTATAATGTAATTTGTCAGAGCTCAGTCACTTGAACTTATTGAGGACATATAGACTACAATTTCATCCTTATCTTCTGTTTCAAATTCTCAGTTAATGATTCTAATTCTGTTCTTTCCAGACTAGAGATGAATATATTTAGATGTGGAAATAGAAACATATTAATAGTTTAATATTTCAGCTTTTTCACCATCAGTGTTCTATTCACCTGAAATGGATTTCAATTTTTTCATCCTGTCTTCACCTGTAGCATAGCCATAAACAATGTTTGTTGTCTTCAGATCCTGTGGCTTTAGAGCTGCTGACACTGTTATTTTTGAACTGTCTCATTCTTTGTATCCATCCTCAATTACCTGTCCTTTCTTTAATCTTCTTTACAAGCCTTAAATGTGTGATACAACTCATTGACTCTATTAATAGAATTTTCTACAGACACTCCTTTGAGGAGAGGTCATTGCATTGATTCCATCCAGCTCCAAAAAACTACAGATTCAAGGATTTAGAGTAGAAATGAGGAAATCAAACTATCACTCTTTGCAGATGACATGATGGTATACTTAGAGAACCCAAAGATTCTGCTAAAAAGCTATTAGAAATAATTCAGAATTTTAGCAAAGTGGCAGGATACAAAATAAATCCACATAAATCCTCAGCATTTTTATATATCACCAACAAAATGCAACAGCAAGAGATAAAAAGAGAAATTCCATTCCAAACAAATGTTGAGAGTATAAAATATTTGGGAATTACCATCTACCAAAGAAAAGTCAGGAATATATATGAGAAAAATTACAAAACACTTGCCACAAAAATAAATCAGATTTAAATAATTGGAAAGATATTCAGTGCTCTTGGATAGAGTGCGCAAATATAATAAAGATGACAATACTCCCCAAACTAATCTATTTATTTAGTGCTATACCAATCAGACTCCCAAGAAATTATTTTTAATGACCTAGAAAAAATGACAACAAAATTCAGAAAGAATAAAAGGTTGAGAATTGCAAGGGAACTAATGAAAAAAAAGTCAGAGGAAGGTGTCTAAGTGTACCTGATCTAAAGCTATATTATATAGCAGCAGTCACCAAAACCATTTGGTATTGACTAAGAAATAGATCAGTCAATCAGTGGAACAAATTAGGTACAAAGGGCAAAAAAGGGTACATCTATAGCAATCTAGTGTTTGACAAACCCAAAGATACCAACATTAGGGATAAAAATTCATTATTTGAAAAAACGCTGTTGGGAAAACTGGAAATTAGTATGGCAGAAATTAGATATGGATCCAAACTTAACACCATATGCCAAAGTTAAGATCAAAATGGGTCCATGATTTAGGCATAAAGAGGGAGATAATAAATAGATTAGAGGAACAGAGAATAGTCTACCTCTCAGACCTGTGGAGGAGGAAGGAATTATGACCAGAGGAGAACTAGAGATCATTATTGATCATAAAATAGATAATTTTCATTACATCAAACTAAAAAGTTTCTGTACAAATAATACTAATGCAAACAAGATTAGAAGGGAAGTAACAAATTGGGAAAATATTTTTAAAGTTAAAGGTTCTGATAAAAGTCTCATTTCCAAAATATATAGAAAACTGACCCTAATTTATAAGAAATCAAACCATTTTTCAATTGATAAATGGTCAAAGGATATGAACAGATAATTCTCAGATGATGAAATTGAAATTATATCCATTCATATGAAAGAGTGTTCCAAATCACTACTGATCAGAGAGATGCAAATTAAGACAACTCTGAGATACCACTACACACCTGTCAGATTGGCTAAGATGACAGGAACAAATAATAATGAATGTTGGAGGGGCTGTGGGAAAACTAGGACACTGATACATTGTTGGTGGAGTTGTGAAAGAATCCAACCATTCTGGAGAGCAATTTGGAATTATGCCCAAAAAGTTATCAAAAAGTAGCAAACTGTGCATACCCTTTGATCCAGCATTGCTGCTATTGGGCTTATACCCCAAAGAAATACTAAAGAGTGGAAAGAGACCTGTATGTGCCAAAATGTTTGTGGCAGCTCTTTTTGTTGTAGCTAGAAACTGGAAGTTGAATGGATGTCCATCAATTGGAGAATGGTTGGGTAAATTATGGTATATGAAGGTTATGGAATATTATTGCTCTGTAAGAAATGACCAGCAGGAGGAATACAGAGAGGCTTGGAGAGACTTACATCAACTGATGCTGAGTAAAATGAATAGAACTAGAAGATTGCTGTACACTCCAATGCTGTATGAAGATGTATTCTGATGGAAGTGGATATCTTCAACATAAAGAAGATCCAACTCACTTCCCAGTTGATCAATGATGGACAGAAACAACTACACCCAGAGAAGGAACACTGGGAAGTGAATGTAAATTGTTAGCACTACTGTCTATCTACCCAGCTTACTTATACCTTCGGAATCTAATACTTAATATTCAACATGAAAATTGTATTTACACACATATAGGTTATACTGTAACACATGTAAAATGTATGGGATTGCCTGTCATCTAGGGTAGGGAGTAGAGGGAGGGAGGGGATAATCTGGAAAAATGAATAGAAGGGATAATGTTATAAAAAAGAAATTACTCATGCATATATACTGTCAAAAAATTATAATTATAAAAAAAAAGAATCTATCTACCTTAGTCCCTATAGGTGATTGTCTCTTTCCTTTTTCATCAAAATAATATGTCCTGTGAGTAGACATGATTTTTGTTTGTTTCTATATACTGTGTTTTTTACCTACTTTCCCTAGTTAGATCTCTAGTCAAAGATTTTTAGGCAATTAAGTAGTGAAATAGATAAGAATACTGGGCTTACTTGGGAAGACTTGAATTCAGATTCCATCTTAAACAGATATTAATTATGTGACCTTGAGTAAGTCAATTACCCTATGTTAACCTCAGATTCTTATAGAATGAGAGAAGCAAATGAAATAAGATTTGTAAAATACTTAGCACAGTGATTGAGACTTAATGGATGTTATATTAATGTTAGATATTACTAGTAACATTCTTTGCTCTTCTGTTAAGTAAGTACTTTTTCTCTCAATTTCTACCTTTTTTCTTACTGTCTCTATTCTCTATGTATTTAATTATTTCCTATTTATTCTCTACATATTTCACTTATATATATATGTTTGTTATGTGCTCCATTAGATTGTGAACTTCTTGAGGGCAAGGATAATCTTTTGCCTCTCTTTGTAAACCCAACACTTAGTACAGCTCCTGGCAACATAATAATAGCTGCTTAGTAAATGTTTATTAAATTGACTGATTTCAAAATTCTTTAGAATTTCCCATCTATTCTGGCTGATTTCTCCTACATGATGTGTTTTTAAATCTTACATATGATTTTTGATCATTCATACTTGACTGTCCTCAAAATATAGGAAGTATGATGATCTATTCCCATTTTTTCTGCTTCCCCTATTTTTTTGTCTTCAATCTTTTTCTCTTCTTTGGTGGAAGCAAGACAAGCTATGAATATGTTGTTTTCTTGTTTTTTTTATCTTAAAAACTGTGGTCATTGTCTATATAATTGATGTTCTTTATTATAATAGTATCATGCCTTTGCCACTAGACTTGTGATTCTTGTTTCTCAGTCTCCTGGTCTGATTATTTCCTCTCATCAAAGTAGTCTGCATCATATCCTAATTACAATAGCCTTTTGACTTTTCCTTCCATTAATCTTTTTCAAAACATTCTCCACAGAGTTTCATCCTTCATGTTTCTTTCTTTTTTGATTAAATATGTTTATTTTCAAAACATATGCATAGATAATTTTCAACATTCACCTTTGCACAACTTTGTGTTCCAAAATTTTTTTTCCTTGTCTTCCCCTCACCCCCTCCTTTAGATGGCAGGTAATTTAATATGTTAAACATGCAATTCTTCTACCCATATTTCCCCAATTATCATGGTGGACAAGAAAACTCGGATCAAAAAGGAAAAAAAAATGAGAAAGAAAACAAAATGCAAGTAAACAATAATAAGGTGAAAACACTATGTTGTCATTTATACTTAGTTCCCACAGTCCTCTCTGTGGTTGCAGATGTCTTTCTTCATCACAAGACCATTGGAACTGGCCTGAATCACCTCATTATTGAAAAGAGCCACGTTCATAAGAATTGATCATTATATAATCTTCTTGTTGTTGTGTGCAATGTTCTCCTCGTCCTACTCATTTCTCTTAGCATCACTTCATGTAAATCTTTTCAGGCCTCTCTGAAATCATCTTCCTTATCATTTCTTATAGAACATATATTACAATGATAATGGCCCTGATTCAATTTCTAAAGAAACATTTTATACATATAACTTAATATAACTGGCTTTAAGGAATTATATAAGTATTACAATAAGCAAAAAGAAGAAAGTGCAGGAGAGGGAGGGTACTGACAAACTAATTAAAAAGGATGAAGAATCAGATAATAATAGAATTAAGTACAATTTTGATTAAATTAAGGAGTGTGGTGCTTCACAGCAGGAGCCATTAGAGCATTCCCCAACCCCTCACCTATCTCCCTCAATTAACCCTTCATGGGTGGAGGGAGAAGTAGGAGGGGAAGGGGCAGTAGTAACACAATCAGCACCACCTATGAAGCAGCCTATGACAAGATTAAAAAAGGCACTAGTTACAGCAAAAAAAAAGAAGGAAGGATATACCTGATTTGATAAATGCATATCCTGTGATTGAAGAATTTGATTCTTCAGGTCAAACCAGTAATAGATAAACAACTTTTGATCTGGAAATTATTAAAGATTTGAAAAGAGTTGCACTATTTATGGGGCTACATAATCTTATGTTAATATATTATTAGACAATTTGGCTTATGAAATGTTAACCCCTAGTAATTGGAAATCTATAGCAAGGACATGTTTAGAACCTGGACAAAACTTGTTGTGGCTTTTAGATATAGTGAACTCTATAGGATATAAGCCCAATGGAATAGGCAAACTGGAGTTAACATACAAATCACCTTTGACCAACTAGCAGGTAAAGATCAGTATACAAACACTTCAGCACAGATTAATTACCCCATAGCAGCATATGAGCAAATTGCTGCTGCTGCTATCCAAGCATGGGGTCCCTCCCAGAAAAAAAGATCTGAGGGGAAGTCTTCACAAAAATAGAGCAAGGTCTAAATGAACCCTTGGCGGATTTTGTGGGACGTTTGCAGATAACTGTCATAAGAACATTTGGAGAAGGTTACTTTTACCTACTGAATCCAATTCTTACCATGCAACAAGAAACTCTGTTTTACACACATATATTATATCTAAGATATACTGTAACACATATAACATGTATGAGATTGCCTGTTGTCTAAGAGAGGGGATAGAGAGAGGGAGGGGAAAATTCGGAAAATAAGTGAGTACAAGGGATAATGCTGTAAAAAATTACCCATGCATATGTAATGTCAAAAAATTATAATTATAAAATTAATTTTAAAAAATAACAATTGGAGAAAATGTAGCTACAGGAATTATGATAAGACAATCAGCTAAGAAAAATGCAAATGAGGTTTATAGAAGAATTATGTGGGAACTTTACAAAGATGCTCCTTAGAGGAGATCATAAGATACTGTGCCACAACGGGCACAAATGCCTTTTATACCCAGGCTATGATGTAGAACATGGAAAGACAGGGTCAGGATCCTCTTGGCAAGGGACTTCCAGAGGGACTCATCAATGCTTTCAGTGTAGTAAAGTAGGGCATCTGAAAGCTCAA
This sequence comes from Sminthopsis crassicaudata, assembly GCF_048593235.1. Taxonomy (NCBI): domain Eukaryota; kingdom Metazoa; phylum Chordata; class Mammalia; order Dasyuromorphia; family Dasyuridae; genus Sminthopsis; species Sminthopsis crassicaudata. The sequence continues at coordinate 235,543,558 of NC_133620.1, read as the reverse complement.
TGTAGGCATAGAGACAGAGTGAGAAAACAGGATGGGATAGCAAGACCCAACACCCTGTGCAACAAGGGCTTCCAGTGGGCCTCAGAATGTAGATTGACCCAGGGAAATGAGAGGTGGAGCCCAACTCCAAGACCTCAAACAAAAAACAGGTGGGGAATGATGGCAGCCAAGGTTACACCCAGAGAGTCTTTAGAAGTTCAGGACCCTGGTATGATCAGCCAGCCAAAAAGTAATCAGATGGGAGAAAGAGATTACAATTGGGGAGAATATAAACCCAACAGAAGGGCAGAGTCCAGTGTGAGCAGCTCCAATATGATCTCCAGGTGATGAGGAGAGATCCCAAAGTTGCTTGGGAGAAAGAGTTTACTTGTATTTCTACAGATGGAGAAGGAATCAGAGAGGTGCCAGTGAACACCCAGAGAGAGACAGAAAAAGAGAAAAAAAACCTTGAAATAAAGGAGAAGACCTAAGAAACATCTGACACTGAAAGAGCATGGTCATTAATGAGGCCTTACAGAACTTCAAAACCAGCAGGAATCATTGGATTTCCTGATACATGATGAGACTCTTGCAGGATTTCAAAACTTGCAGGATTCTCTGGATTGCATTGAATTCTCTGACACATGAAGTAATGGACAATAGATTGGTTTTGGACTATTTTTAGGATTTATGGACATGTATAATTCTTCCTGTTGATTCATGTTTGTTACATCACTACTAGCCTATGTTATATTGCTATGTGCTTATGTAATAACTCCCATGTTGATGGATTTATATATATCTGTTTCAAGTGAGACCCTTCAGAAACCCACAAATCTGGTTTGATTCCCCAATTTCCTTTGGATTTCAGCTCCCTTCCTGAGGTGTCAGGGAGGGCATGATCACCTCTTTTTTTGGTGTTTTCACCCGTTTTTTGAGGAGTCAGGGAAGGTGTGATCACTTCCTTGTCCTCTTATTGAGAAGTCAGGAAGAGTGTGACCATTTTATATTCTTATAAAAGAAAGCAGGAGATGTTATGGGCCAAAACTCTGAAATAAGGATTCTTACAAGGTGTTAAGTCAGTGGAATTGATAAGACAATGGTTATCTAGTTTAGCATGGTGCTTAATAGTTCTCTAAGTTCAATATGATTGATTTAATCTTACAACGATTCCCTAGTGATATAATGATTGGTTTATAGTCAGTGTAGAGCATATAAGCTGGGAGCCTCAGCCAAATTGAGAGAGCTAGGGAAGACAAGCAGACTGGAGGCTGAAGCACAAGCCCTTGGACTCAGATTCATTCATCCCATCTCACACACTGTGGTGGCAGGCCTGTCCTCCTGCATTTCCTCCACTGAGACTAAATCCCTTCTGAAGGTCCTCCAGAAAACTAATAGGGTCCCAGGTAAGGAGACAAGACTTTGAAAGAGATAATAAAGGATTTGGAGTTGGCTACACTTGTGGTGATTACTCTATTGAAATGAAGGCTGCTAAAATGTTTGTGGCAGCTCTTTTTGTTGTAGCTAGAAACTGGAAGTTGAATGGATGTCCATCAATTGGAGAATGGTTGGGTAAATTATGGTATATGAAGGTTATGGAATATTATTGCTCTGTAAGAAATGACCAGCAGGAGGAATACAGAGAGGCTTGGAGACACTTACATCAACTGATGCTGAGTGAAATGAGCAGAACCAGAAGATCACTGTACACTCCAATGCTGTATGAAGATGTATTCTGATGGAAGTGGATGTCTTCAACATAAAGAAGATCCAACTCACTTCCAATTGATCAATGATGGACAGAAATAACTACACCCAGAGAAGGAACACTGGGAAGTGAATGTAAATTGTTAGTACTAATGTCTGTCTGCCCAGGTTACATGTACCTTCGGAATCTAATGCTTATTGTGCAACAAGAAAATGGTATTTACACATATATATTGTATCTAGGTTATATTGTAACACATGTAAAATGTATGGGATTACCTGTCATCGGGGGGAGGGAGTGGAGGGAGGGAGGGGATAATTTGGAAAAATGAATAAAAAAAATAAAATAAAATAAAATAAAATAAAATAAAGGAGGTAGATAAGATGATCTTCGAAGTCCATTCTGGTTCTAAATTTATGATTATATGATTATCTATTTTCTTAAGGTCATTTTCAGAGATGACATTAAATGCATTTAAGACCTTTCTAGTTTAAAATTCCAAAAATCCCCATGTTCCTTAAAAGCTTATATAAAATACAGTTTAACAAAATGAGGTCAGTCACATTAAAGCTTATATCTTTAGCCCAAACAAACCACCTAGAGCTTTGTTAGCAATTATCTTATGATTTAGAACTTAGAGATAGGAATATGGAAGATTTATTTTTATAAGCAAAAATTTCATAAATACAATTTCAAAATGAGATATTAAAGCATATGTCTATAATTCCAAAAAAAAAAAAAAAAAAAAGAAAGAAAGAAAGAAAGAAAGAAATGAAGGCTGCTCCAAGACCTCCAGAAAACCCAATAACCCTTGGATGTAAAAATTTTCTCAGTTTATTGAGAATCTAATTCTAATCTTGGCTACATTGGTTTTGTTGGTACAAAACCTTTTTAACTCAATATAATCAAAATTATCCATTTTGCATTCCATAATGTACTCTAGTTCTTTTTTGGCCATAAATTCTTTCCTGTTCCACAGATCTGAAAGATAGACTATCCTTTCTTCTAATTTGCTTAAAATACCAGTCTTTATGTCTAAATCATGAACCCAATTGAACCTTATCTTGGTTTAGGGTGTTAGGTGTGGATCAATGCCTAGTTTCTGCCATTTCCAGTTTTTCTCAAAAATTTTTGTCAAACGGTGAATTCTTATCACAGAAGCTGAGCTCCTTTGGTGTTTCTATATGTCCTTAAACAGATATGTATTTTCTTCAAACACAATGCTACTCCATTCCACCCCCATTTTATCTGTTCCAAGTTCCAAGGGCTATGTTTTAGAAGGAATCTGATATCACAAAGAGTTAATCATATTTAAAAAGTTAATTGTTCATTTCTATTATGCCATGTTTGTATTCCTTATTCTACTCATTTCTATATAAATATTTTAAGATCTTGGGTTTTTCCAATGACTTTATTCTTGGAAATTGTTTCTTGTAAGTTATTTTCTTCCTTATAATCGTTTTACTATATTGCACCAATTTCTTTCTATGATAGTAAGCTTGACAGATTTTTATTGGCAGCTCTCCTCTCCCATTTCATTTGGAAACTCTTAAGATACACAACTATATAAGAAGAAAACAGCTTTTTAAGGCTGTTTTTTAATGTTTGTATCAGTTTTTATAAGTTTTTTGTTATTTGTATCAGTTTTATGAATAAATTTATAACAGCTGCAGTGCATGACCCATGGACATGTTTTTTTGTTTGTTTTGTTTTGTTTTGTTTTTTGGTTAACATTATATTTATTTATATATATGTTTGTTTTAGTTATTTAGTTTAAATAGATATAAATTTAGAGGTTTGAAGAAATTGTGCTTCTGATCAAATGTCATTTTTTTTTATTCATAGGAAATTTGTAAATCAATACATTTTAATGGATTTTTTTTCACCAACATGGATGTATTTCATTTAACCTGAAAAGGTGGATAGGTTACAGAACTTGCAAAATAAAGAATAAAAATATTCTTTTATACCCTTGAGAATCATACTTCTATTCAGATAAGACATCTACCAATTTGTGTCATACTTTCTATTATTAAGAAAAGCTTTCTGGGAAAACTAGAAAAAACCTTTAAGGATTTAGTAAATAACTTCAGTTTAATTTGTACTTTCATGAAAAGTTTATATTTGCATATTTGTATTGTATAGTACTATATATATTAAATATTAAATATTTTATTATTAAATAATATTTTACTAAGGGTGATCTAAATTCACAATGCTATGGGAATACTGATAGAGTTTGGAGGGACATTGGACCTCACTGAATATTAGAAGAATGTTTATTCATTAACTATCAGAATTGAGGCAATCTGTACATTTAGAGAATAAATAAAAATGAAAAATGAATTTAAAAAGTGAAGAAAGACTAAAGACCCTTCACCTAGTGTATATTCAAGAGTTAGTGCTTTGTTTATTTGCTATTTTTGTCTTAAGTCTAATAAACTCTATCCATCCATTTCACTCTTAAGTCTAAGAAAATGTGAGGTACTTATTTGAAAAAAATTGAACATTAAATGAAAGATGAAACTATAATCTTATATTGCACTTCTTTAAAATAAGTCAGTTTAGCACAGAATGAAAACATTTAGCAACAAAATAAACATGTGTTCTTTAAACAAGAAAAAGAGGCAGTTAAGCATAGCCCCAAGCAAGAAACAGAAAATGTATTTCATTAAAGAGAAGAACCACATGTTTTCTGACATTATGCATATCTGAATCTAAATTCTAGGAGACCTGACTCAGCAATCATTCTATCAGAAAGAATGTAGCTTGGATCAGACTGCACAAGTGGATAAGCTAGGGGTTAGGAGTTCTGTATGTGAATTTTTAATTTCCTCTTTCTTGTTAAATAGGGGCACAGATTTTTGCAGCAATATATCAGAAGGATTCTCCCTGCCTCTTTAAGTGAACTTTGGCTCAAAGAATGAATCATTCAGTTCTGGGGAACATGTGCTCAGAGGAGATTAGCAATACTTGGAATCATAGAATCTTAAGAATTGGAAAATCCTTTAGAAAACATCTACTCTAACTTCTATGTAGATAGCAATTATTTGTATAACATTTTCTGATTTGTAAATATTTTCAATGTACTTAAATAATAATACAATTATTGATTCATATTTATACCAAATTATATATTAGTCTTAGATTTCACTTGACATCAACAAAAAAAAACAATTCTTTAATATGCTAGTCTTTTAAATATTAGAAGAAACTATTGTATTTTTCTGTAGTTTCTTCTAATTTTTGTATCCTAGTGCTTTCATCTATCAGATAATTTCAACTATAACATGCTTTCTGGAAACTGTAACGTTTCTGTTGTTGGTTTATGGACTTTTTAAATATCCCCATTGAAACACAGTATTGAGAATTTTACATTGTATTCCACATGCAGCCAAAGAAATGCAAAATTATATCATAAATTCACTACTCACACACAATCTGATTACCGTGTTTCTATTACTGGTTGATTGCATTAGCTTGTGGATTGTTAACTTCAAACCTTTCTACTTTTTTCATTAAATTTAGTACAGCAAATGTTTAGCACCCATCAAGTATAATACACTATGCTTTCTGCTAAGGAAATTGAATTTGGCAAGAAAACCCAGTTATGTGTTTCTAGAGTATGGCTTAAAATGTAGAAATAACAGAATACTGGTCAAGGATACATAAAATGTGATGACAAAAAAAAAAATCTCTAGAGTTTTATCATTCCATTCAAAACAATTAAACTTTAAACTGATAAAAGAGAATAAGTAAACTGCCTACATGTTGCTAACATACTAGATACTATTAAGTAAATATTGTATAAGAAGAAGAGGAAGAGTCGGAGCTCATAAGAGACAAATCCAAAAAATTGATTAAACAGCAAACATTTATTAACCATATACTATGTACCAGTCACAGTGCCACATGCTTGATATACAAATGAAACACTTTTTAATGAGAAAGGAGCCAGCAATAAAATCCATGGTCTTAGAAATCTATATGCAAATGCACAAAATATGGGTAACAAACAAGAACAAGAGAAATGTACAGGAAATGTATTTCACACATATAACTGTGACCCATGACAGAAATATAATTCCAGGAACAGCACAAGACTAAAAGGAGGGACAGAGTAGTGTTTTTTCTCAAATCACATTATTCACAGAATCTAAAAGTTGAAAAAAACCTCAGCAGTCATCCAATCCAATCCATGCCCCAAAGTAGTTTGTAATATCCCCAACAAATGGTTATCCGGCCCCTGTCTGTAGACATATAAAAAATTCACCACCTCTTAAGCCAAACAATTAAACTTTTGGACAGTTAAAATTGTGAGTTTTTCCTAATGTCAAATCTAACTTGGATGTTTGGAATTTTTAGCTTTTGCTCTCTGGGGCCAACTATACCAAGTCTCTTGTTTTCTCCATGTGACTGCCCTTCAAATATTTAAGACAGTTAATCACTCCACCAACGGTGTATTACTTTGTCAATTTTTTTCAATAATCATTCCAACATTTGCATTTTTCTATTCCTTCATGTTAACCAATTTGATAGATGTGAAATGGCATCTCAGAGTTATTTTCATTTGCATTTCTCTACTCAATAGTAATTTAAAGCATTCTTGTTATGCTTTTTAATAGCTTTTATTTCTTCTGATTCTATCCTTTGATTATTTCCAATTGGGAAATGGTTGCTGCATTTTATAAATTTGGCTTAGCTATGTATTTGAGAAATGAGGCCTATATAAGAGAGAATTAATGTAATTTTTTCCAGTTTTCTGATTTCCTTTTCCTTTTTCCTGCATTAGTTTTCTTTATGTGAAATCTTTTTAATTTCATGTAAATAGAATTATCCTTTTTACTTCCTGTGATCTTTTCTATCTCTTGTTTGATCATAAACATAGACATGGCAGATACATTTTTCCATGGTCCCTTAATTTACTTGTGATATTATACTTTATATCTAAGTCATTTATCCATTTTTATCTTATTTTGGTATTTTGTCAGATGATAGTATATGCCTAGTTCTTTCCAAATTGCTTTCCAATTTTTTCAGTGATTTTTGTAAGATGGTTATGATCTTGCCCAAAAGCTTGGATCAGGGGCAGCTAGATGGCACAATGAATAGAGTACAGGCCCTGAAGTCATGAGGATCTGAGTTAAAATCTGGCCTCAAACTTATCACTTCCTAGCTGTGTGACCCTGGGCAAGTCACTTAACCCCAATTGCTTCAGCAAAAACAAAGACAATTCAAAAAACAAAACTAAAAGTTTGGATCTTTGGGTTTATCTAACCCAAAGATTCCTGTAGTCATTTATTATGGTATGTAGTGTATAGCTATGTGGCTCAGTGGGAAGCAGAAAGAATCATTTCCCAAATTCAGATTTGATCTTAAACACTTCCTAATTTTGTGTCCCTAGATGAGTGACTGTACCTTGTTTACCTCAGTTTCCTCATCTGAAAATGAGCTGGAAAAGGAAAACCCCTTGAGTATCTTTGACAACAAAAGCCTAAATAGAATCATGAAGAATTAGACATGACTGTAAAGTTATGGACTAAATGGGGAAGTTAATCTGTTCTATTTATCTACCATTTTATTTCTAACCTAGTACCTGATGTTTTCATGATTATCACTTTGTAAGATAATTTGAAATTTGGTATTGATAGATCACCTTCCTTAATATTTTTTTTTTCACTGATTGATATTCTTGACATTTTGTTCTTCCATTTAAATTTTGTCACTATTTTTTTCTAGACCTATAAAATAATTATTGGTAGTTTACGTGCTGAATAAGTAAATTTACTTAGATAAAATTGTAATTTTTATTATATTGGTTCAGCCTTCCACGATCACTTAGTACTTCTCTGGTTGTTTGGATCTGTATTTGTGTGAAAAGTTTTTTTGTAATTATATTCATATAGTCCTGAGTTTATCTTGGTAAGTAGACTTTAAAGTATTTTATTTTATCTGCAGTTATTTTAAATGGAATTTATCTTTCTCTCTTTTCTAATTTTTTTTAATAATATGTAAAATACAAATGATTTGTGTGAGTTTGGTTTATATTGCTAAAGTTGTTTTTGTTTCAATAAGCTTTTAAATTGATTCTGTAGTATTTTTTCTCAGTATACCATCTATCATTACAAACAATAATTGTTTATTTCCATATTGGCTATTTTTATTCCTTCAATTTCTTTTTTTTAATATCTTATTTTTCTATATCTAGTGTTTCTCGTATAACATTTAAAATAGTAGTGGTAATAGACATCTTGCTTCACCCCAATCTCATTGAGAAAACTTTTGGTTTATCCCAGTTGCAGATATTTTTTGTTCTTTGTTTTAGATAGATACTTCTTATCGTTTTATGAAAAACTTCATTAATTAACTATGCCTTCTTGTGTGTTTTATGGGAATGGATATTTTATTTTATTACAAGGCTTTTCTGTATCTGTTGATATAGTAACGTGATTTTCATAGTTTTGTCCTTGATATGGTCAATTGTGCTTATAGAATTCTGATATTAAACCAATCTTATATTCTTTATACAAATCTTACCTTGTCATAGTGTATGATCTTTTTGATATGCTGTTCTAATCTCTTTGCTACTCTTTCATTTTCAAATTTACATCAATATCCATTAGGAAAGTTAGCCTATATTTTTCTTTCTCAGTTTTTGCTCTCCTTAGTTTAGGTAGTAACAAAGTCATATTTGTGTCATGAAAGAAATCTGAACAAGGCTCCTTCTTTACTTATCTTTTTTCAAATAGTCCATTAGTATTAAATTTAGTTTTGATAGAAATCACTTGTCACCCTGGTCTTGAGGAATTTTTAAAGCTTATATATATAGCTTGTCCAGTTTCTTTTTTTTTAATATAGGTTTACTTAAGTATGGAATCAAGATAATTTAAATTTTTGTAAATATCTATTTATTTTGCTTAGGTTGTCAGTTTTATTTATATATAATTGGATAAAATTACTTCTAATAAGTGCTTTAATTTCATTTTTATTGGTAATGCATTCACCCTATTTAATTTTTGGTGTTAGTAATTTGACTTTCTTTTTTCTTTTCAAAAATAAAATTAACCAATAATTTATGTACTTTTATTGGATTAGAAACCAGAATCCAAAAAATATGTTGTTTGCAACCCCCCCACTTGAAATATACCATTAAAAAGAAATATACCATTAAAATAAAAAAGCTTAAGTAGAATCTTCAGTGAAAACAAAAAAAGGCAGAGATAGCTCATAATTTTACTTATTAGTTTGACATTTTAATCTACTTTCAATTTTATTAATTTTTGAATTTTCGGGATTTTCATTTTTGTGCTTAATTGGAGATTTTTAGTTCTCTTTTTAAACTTAGTTTAGTTCCATGTCCAATTTATTGATCTGTTTGATTTCTCTTACCATTAAATTTCCTCCAGAAATATAGCATATCTAGCTTTTCTAAAATTCCATTCAACCCTTAACTTCTTCTTAAATTTATTTTATGGTTAGATTTATCCAGATTTGAGAGGGAACAATTGAGGTCCTGAACCATTATAATATTGCTATCTTGGTCCTTCAGTAATTCATTTTCCTTTAATATTTTTTTCCCTTTGTAAAGTGGATGAATATGAAATAGTGAAATTTTCATATTTAGAAATTATTTTAAATTTTATAATGCATTTACTAGTGTGGCTGTATGTAAATATTTGGCTGCATTTTTAATTTCTTCATACATCATGTAGACCTAGGAAGGCAAATTTAATTATATGTTTATGTGCTTAAAATTTCTTTCTATAAATGAGAACTGTTTTATCTATTTCTTTTCTTTCCAAATTATAATATATGTTCATGTTAATGAAACTGTGGGACAAATGGTACATTATTCCAATGTTACACATGACTTTTACCTGTAAAGAATGATTTTTATAAAATCTTTCAAAAGTATTTAAAATATTAAACAAAATAATAAATATTTTATTAATGATTAATATTTGTAAAATTTAAGAAATATAAAATAGTAATATTATATCTGAAAAAATAATTTTTCCCTTTAATTTTTGTATATTAAAGAAGTGAAAATTGAAAGGATGCCCATCATTTAAGGAATTGATGAACAAATTGTGACATATGAATTGTTACAATGTGCATAGTAGCTATGATACTGTAATGATGATTGACTGCAAAAGACTTAGCTATTCTGAATAAGACAGTATTCTCAGACAGTTCCAAAAGACCCATGATGAAAAAGGAGAAATACTTTACGAGAGACCAGATGTACTTAAGGTAGATGGAAGCAAACTTTTGTAATTTTTATTTTTTTTCTGTGTGTTTTCTTTTGCAATATATGTAATATGTAAATGTTTTGCATGATTTCAAATTTATAATTAGTTTATTACTTGTCTTCTCAAGTAGTAGGGGATAGATAGAAGGGAGGGAGATAATTTTATAATTAGATTTTTAAAAAATAATATAATTGGGCAATATTTAATGAAATAAACAAAAAAAAGTTTTAAAAAGAATTTGAATACCACATTATTTTGTCGATATATATTTGGTAATGATATTACTTCACTGTCCCTAGTGTCTTTTAGCAAGATATATTTTCCTTGATTATTATATATTTTTTGGTCTCAGATCTTGATTGCTATCTCTGCCTTTTTTGTTTTCACTGAAGATTCTACTTCAGCTTTTTATTTTAATGGTATATTTCTTTGTTTCAAGTGTGTGTGGGGGTTACAAACAACATATTTTTGGATTCTGGTTTCTAATCCATTCTGCTATTTGCTTCTGTTTTATGGATGAATTCAATCCATTAACATTAATAGTTTTGATTGCTAACTATGCATTTCTCCCAATTCTATTTTTACTCTTTCCCTCCTCAAAATTCTATTTTCCTGCTAATTACTGCTCCCCTTAATCTGCCCTACCTTTACCAACCTTCTTCTTAATCTTATCCCTTTCTCCTCTTATTTTTATGTAAGGTAATATAGACTTTTATCGCTAATTAATTATTCTTACCTTTTTGAGCAAATTCAGATGAAAATGACTTCAATTCAACTGTTGTCTAGCTATCCCTCTATTTTCCCCTGTACTATAAAAGCCCTTTCTTGAGTACCTCTTTTATTTGAAATAATTTTCCTCATTTTTGCATTTCTTTCTCATTTCCTTTCTTGCACATTTTTTTAGACCTTCCCAATATAATCAATTCATTCTCATACCCTGTCTGTAGAGACCTTTTAATTATCCTAGAATTCATAACATTAAGAGTTACATGCATTGGAGCAGCTAGATGGCACAGTGGGTAGAGCACTAACCATGAAGTCAGGAGGATGTGAGTTGAAATATGGTCTCAGACACTTCAGACTTACTAGCTGTGTGGCTCTGAAAAAAGTCACTTAATCTCAATTGCCTCAGCAAATAAATAAATAAATGAATAAAAGAATTTTTATAGAGTTACATGTATTATCTTTCCATAGCCATGAATGGGGTAGCCAATCTATGATTATCATGGTTTACAAATCCTATCTATGTGCAACCATCTTGGATTGGAATGACAAAGAGTGATTAGAATTGGCCCCCTCCAATAGTATTAGATAGATAGTTCTCTCCAACTACAGACAACAACAGACTAAGGTCTGTTTCCTTCCACTTTCTGCAAACCAGATAGCAGACCAAAGTGGTGATCATAATCTCTCACTGGGTGATGGTGATAATTAAAAGATATTTGAAAAGAAAAAAGTTCCATAAACTTCTACATTAATAGAAACAAGATGCTGGCACAGTTATAAATACAACAATAATAATTGTTTCTGTTTTATGCTAGAAACTGAGAGTTTTCTCCTCTTAGGCTGATTTTTTTTTAGGTAAAAAGGCCATTTTTTTGGCAAATGTCTTTTTTTACCTAACCTTAATCACTAAATGAGCAGTTGCCTCAGTCAAACTAACACCTATTAAAGATCTTAGCTTAAAAAGGCCAAGGTTTTCCTCTTCATCTAGGGTCCTCTTCAGTTATCTTGATCTGGATTTTGTCTCTAGAGCCAGATGGCTCTGGAGGGGAAAGTGAGGCTGATTTGCGCATTTCTTGCTCATTTAAATCCAATCCACTTGCATACCATGGCTTCACCTCACTGATGTCATGGTCATCTTCAGGATGGAAGGACCAAAAAGTGAAACAAAACAAAACAAAACAAAAAGAATGAAGGACAAACAACCACAAAAATTAAGCATTTACTAAATACTAGACAAGTACTTCACTAAATGGTGGAAACACCAAGTGCTTCACTAAAATCTGAGTTTTAGAAAAATCACTTTTGCAGTTGAATAGAGAACAGAATATAGTGGGAGATACTTGGAGCAGAGAAACCAACCTGCAGATCATTGCCATAGTTCTGGATGAAGTGTTGATAGTGACAATGCCAGAGAAGAAAGGAAGGTATAAGCTAGAGATATTATAAAGGGAAAATTGGCAGACCTTGGCTACAAATTGGATATGACGGGAACATGGTTAGAATGATGAGTGAGAAGTTGAGGATAATATCTAGGTTGTGAGCCATGATGATTGGAAAGATGGTGGTAACCTCAATAGTAATCAAAGAGTAAGAAAGAGGAAAGTTTGAAGGGAAAAATAAAGAGTACAGTTTTGAACAAATTGAGAGTAAACTATATATGGGAAATCCAATTTTAAATGTCTTATATAGGCAGGTAGAGATGTGAAACTGGAGGTCAGCAGAGAGTTTATGGCTAAATAATTATATTTGAAAATCATTAGACAGAAATATTTTAAATCATGGAGAACTAATGAAATAATCAAGGGAAATCATATAGAAGAGAAGAAGGCCCAGGAAAGGGCCTCTCACCATTGATAAACATGATCTGGATTTAAAATTCAGTAAAGGATAGAAGAACCAAGACAAATAGGAATCCAATTCTAAGAAAAGAATAATCCAAGTTGGAAGGAATCTAGCATTTTTAGAGGAAAAAAATTATTAGATAAGCATAGAAGGGAAAGGTAGTGACAGATTATGACATGATCTTATTTCAGTAATGATTTTTTCATCAAGGGAAACTTGTAGAAATGTTTGAATAGACATATGTCATGATGAAATTTTGTGCATAAGAAAAATATTCTGATTGTGGAATGGATAAATTATAAGAATGATAAAAGAAAGATAATCACAAAACGGTATATGGTATGGCACAAGTTTAGACTGCTGAATGGTGGCAGCAGCAAAAGAAGAGAAATCAGTTCTGAGAGATTTTATACTGAATTGATAGTACTGGGCTACTGATTTATATCTGAGAGGTAAAGAAATGGGAAGAGACATTAAAAATCTAAAGTTAAAAAGTTGGATGATATTTGAAAATACTAGATAAAGAAGGAGTATTGCCAAATTTTTTTATCACATAAATATGGTACTGATACCTAAATCAGGAACAGCCAAAACAAAAACAAAAAAACAAAAAAAGAAAGAAAATTACAGACCAATCTCCCTAATGAATATTGATGCAAAAATTTTAAATAAAATATTGGCAAAGTTTACAGCAATTTATCAGAAGGATAATACACTTGTGACCAAGTAGGATTCTAACCAGGAATGCAGGGCTGGTTCAATATCGGGAAAACTATTACCATAATTGGCCATATCAATAGCAAAATCAACAGAAATCATATGATCATCTCAATAGATGCAGAAAATCTTTTGACAAAATAATAGCATCCATTCTTAAACAATTATCACCTCACACCTCTCAGATTAGCTAAGATGACAAGAAAAAATAATAATAAAAGGGGATATGGGAAAACTAAGATGCATGCATTGTTGGTGGACTTGCGAAATGATCCAACAATTCTGGAAAGCAATCTGGAACTATGTTCAAAGGAATATAAAACTGTGTTTACTCTTTGATGACAGTGCCATTACTATTGTGTCCCAAGGAAATCATAAAGAAAGGAAAAATACCTACTTATGCCAAAATATTTGTAGCAGCTCCTTTTGTGGCAGCAAAGAATTGGAAAAGGAGTGGATATCTATCAATTCTGTAATGGCTGAACATGTTGTAGTACATGAAAGTAATGGAATTCAGGTTTGTGTGTGTGTGTGTGTGTGTGTGTGTGTGTGTGTGTGTGTGTGTTTTGTTTGTTTGTTTGTTTGTTTTTTTAATGATGAACTAGCTGATTATAGAAAGACCTGGAAAGATTTACATGAACTAATGCTGAGTGAAACAAGTAGAAGATATTGTATACAATAACAGCAGGAATGTGCAATGATCAACTATGAAAGACTTGGTTCTTCTCAGTGGTTGATGATCCAAAGCAATCCCAATAGACTTTGGACAAAAAATGCCATCTACATCCAGAAAAAGAACTAAGGAAACTGAATGTGAATCAACAAATATTATGTTCACCTCTCTCATGGCTTTGCCCTTTTGCTCTGATTTTTCTTTCCCATTATGATTCATAAATCAATGTGTATTAAAAATAAGCTTGTTACAATAAAGAAGAAAAAAAGAAGAAAGAAAATTGTTGAACTAATAAACAATACTAAGACTTAGTTTCATGGAAAATCCAACTAAATATAGAAATTTTAGTTAATTTGATTAGAAAAAGAAAAGAAGAAAATCAAATTGCTAATATAAAAAATGAAAAGGGTAAATACACCAATGAAGAGGAAATCAAATTAATAATTAAGACCATTTTTTACTAAAAAAAATCTGATAATGTAAGTGAAGTAGATGAATACTTACAAAAATATAGATTGCCCAGATTAATAGAGGAGGAAATAAATAAAATTTCTCTTTAGCTCTGTTTTTTTTTTTTTTTCAAAAGAAATGATTGAAAATTACTTACTTCATTGAGCTCCATCACCTCCCATGGGGTAGTTAACTCTTGCTTGTAATCCTAGGTCCTTTGCTGTAGAGGGTTGGAAGGATTTCAGGAACTTTGAAAAGGTGTACTTGAATCTAAGACAGCAGAGTATTTAAGGCTAAGTACCTACTCAATGTGATATAATGGCTCTATAAACATATACTTAGATGATATGGTGATAGTGATGGCTCTTCTCAAGATTATCACCTTCTAAAAGTGGTGTGGTAAGGTAATTGTAGGGAAGGATTGGAGGGATAAGGAAAGAGTCTGATTCTCTCTCCTGCAATGTGCTCAACAGGGAAGATTCAGGGAAGCCTGAAGGCAACAGATTCCAGAGTCCAGGATCCATCTTTGATGAGCCCCATGGCAGCTTGTCTGCCTCCTTCACTTCTCCTCCTATAGACCAATGACTTTCACTGATCCTGACTCTGAGTGATCCTGAGGCCCTCCAGAGAGTTAGCCTGGACATTACACTTTGCCTTCCAAAACATGGTATTCCAGGCCCTTTAATCCTTTATTGTAGAAGCTATCAGATCCTGTATAATCCTGACTGTTGCTCCTTGATATCTGAATTGTTTTTCTCTGACAGCTTACAGTATTTTTTCCTTGAGGTTATAGTTCTGGAGTTTTGTTTCAGTATTCCTTGGAGTTTTCCTTGAGAGATATCTTTCCAAAGGTTATCAATGGATTCTTTCAATGAGTACTTCTTCCATGTAGGCCAATCATTTTTAAATTGTCTCTTCTGGATCTGTTTTCAAGGTCAGCTATTTTTCCAATGAGGCATTTCATTTTTTTTCCATTTCATTTCATATTTTCTTCCATTTTTTTCATTATTTTTTGTTTGTCTGACTGATTGTTGCTGTCTCAGAATCATTAGCTTCCATTTGCCCTGTTCTAGTTTTTAATGTGTGATGTTCTTCAGTTAGCTTTTGTATTTGTTTTTCCATTTGGTTTATTATACTTTTGAATATGTTGTCTTCTTCATTTTTTTCCTTCTTTTCTAAGCTGTTGTCTTCCTCATACATACCTCATTTGCTTTCTCATTTTTTTTCTTCTGCCTCTCCTCTTATTTGCCTTTTAAAGGTTTTATGAGGGGAAAAAAAGTTTTTCTGAGCACTTCCAAGAAGCTTTTTTTGTACTTGAGACCAATTCATATCACTCTTTGAAATTTCTTGTGTGCACATTTTGTCTTCATTTGAGTTTGCATTTTGGGCTGCCCTGTCACCAGAGTAACTTTCTATGATCAAGGTTCTTTTCTGTTTCTTGCATATTTTCTTTCATTTTCTTTTGGTATTTCCTCCCTTTTTTTTTTACTCCTAGGATTAAGGTAGTGATCTGTAAGCTTCATATGCAGCTCTGAGTCTTGGCTTCGAGCTAAGGGGCCCCTTGTGTTTGTAGGGAGTAGCTTTGCCTGCTCTGTTCAGAAAACAGCCTGGTTTCCCAGAATTTGCCTTCTGAGCTGGGATTGGAAGCTGCCTCCAGATTTGTTTCTCTATTGAGCCAGGACTGAGACTCTTAGTTTCTGATTTGTTATGATTAAAACCACCAGCTTTCCCAGAGTCCTATCTGAGCTGGCCTGAACACCACTTTCATCCCCATGAAACTGATCTTTCTTGAAGTTTTTCAGTCTATCTTGAGCTGGAGAGTGGTTTCATTCCATCAAATTCTGTTCAGAGGCTTGGTTTCATGTGGTTATCTTTGCAAGAAAGCTTGAGTAGCTAGCTTCCTGGCTTTACTCCCCATCTTGGCCTGGAAGACCCCTTTAATTTTTTTGTTTGTTTTTGTGTCTTCAAAGCTTTGTACATTGCCTTTTACAAAGAAGTATATTTAACCTTACTTCCAAACCCCATAATAAACCTCTTTTATCAATCTAGGTTTTCAGGCCTATAAATTCCTTTACAGGGGACTCTGCGCCACTACTAGACCTCATTTAACTCTGTATCCTTGTGTCGAATCCAAAGGGGTTGCAGGGGAGCTCCATTTGACTCCTTATACCCCAAACATTCCACTAGACCTCAATTAAATCTAATTTCCTTTAGGTAACCCTTATCTAGTTCTCATCACCTTTATACTAAACTTATGCAAAACAATAGGTGCCTCATTAAAAAGAGGTTTTTAAAATTGCTAAAATTACTCTCAATTCCCTTACCCCTTTATCCTTCTAATGCTGACATATTAACAAATATCAACCTTGGATTGTCAATTGAATTTTAGTCTGGAATTAATGCCTCATATTCTCTTGGATGAGTCTATGTAGGGGAATTAGCATTAATCCCAAAAGATTGTGTTACTGAGCCCAAGTGAATGACTAAAATTCTCAGTCAAGTTTTCTTTAGTAGCATACACATAAGACACAGATAAGAGCATTCAATTTATATTGTACCACATTTACATTCAAGCATATATACACAGAAATACCAGGCTTTTTATCTTCAGATATATATATTACATATAATTACTATGATCAATATTGCATTGTTTTAGCATATTATAAGGAAAGCCTGTTATAATACCGCTAATTTTATAACATTATTCAATTCAATACACATTTAAATATACTTCTTTGTAAAAGGCAATGTACAAAGCTTTGAAGACACAAAAACAAACAAAAAAATTAAAGGGGTCTTCCAGGCCAAGATGGGGAGTAAAGCCAGGAAGCTAGCTACTCAAGCTTTCTTGCAAAGATAACCACATGAAACCAAGCCTCTGAACAGAATTTGATGGAATGAAACCATTCTCCAGCTCAAGATAGACTGAAAAACTCTTAAAACTCCTTGGATTCTGCCTCAGGAAGGGGACTCCATCCTAAACACAAACAGTTTTCATCTTTGATATCTCGCTCAGTCCAGAAACCCAGAGCCAGGGTGGTTCCTGTGGGCAGGAATCCTTTGACATGGCAGATATAAGGCTGCCATGTTTGGGACCTCTGCAAAGAGAGGACTCTTTTATAATAGGGGGCTTTGGACAAGCTGAAGGGGCTCCTGGGTGGAGTCCCATGTTGGCTTCAGGCTGAGTTTCAGCCAGGGTTAGAATTTGAATAGAATTCAATGGGTTTCTGGACTGAGCGAGATATCAGAGATGAAAACTATTTGTGTTTAGGATGGAGTCCCCTTCCTGAGGCAAAGTCCAAGGAGGTTTTAAGAGTTTTGGGGTTTCCTCATCAAGGGAAAGAAAAGAAATCTTACCTAAAAACTGAATAGGGAGAGGTGAGAGATGACTCTATATTCCATATAAAACAGAACTAGCCACTTAATTTTACCTAATTTCCTAATCATCAGAGCCATAAATTCAACACTCAATAAACTACATCAGTTATTTAAATGACATCAAAAGATCATCCAGTAATTCTGAAATTTCAGTGAAAATGCAGTACAATAATGTGTAGGGCAAATCCTAAGAACCACATGTTATCAATTATTCATCTATTTCATGGAATTTTAATTATGAGAAGTATGAAAAATTATAGAATAAAGTTGAATGAATATATATTTTTTTAATATTAGATTCACAGAAATATTTGTTGGTTGGGTGGGTCATTTCTAAGCAATTTGATGAGTTCCCCAGACAAGCAAATAAAATTGCATGCCTCAGTTCTTTGTTTAGAGGCATCTTAGGAACACTGCTTGCCACCTCCCTCTCCCTCCTTTCAAAAGCTAGGTATGTCCACTGGCACTGTGATGATGGGAGACAAGGAAATCAAGATATATGACAGACTGAAGCTCAGAACATTGACTCTTGTTGATACCCACACCCCCCCACACACAGGTAGCTTACAAAGTAAGTAAAGAGGCTAATTTACCATTTTGTTGACACATTCTCTCAGATTTCTCTTTTTGTCTTCAGAATACAATCCAGAATGCTGTAGGCTAGACTTGTATTTTGCAAGGACAAGCGATCTTTGCCCATTTAATTTTACTTACATAGAATCATGGTTACAGGAGATATGATTGCACCTAGTCTGAGAGTCAGGAAAGTTAGCTCTTTTGTGGAAAGTAGGGGACTTTGGGTATGTGGTATCACAGTGGTATCACAGAATCTTGTCTTTTCCTTAGAAAAAGGAGATTTCCTGGTTAGTGCTCACTTTTAGAGTTCTTGTATTCAGTCTCACAATAGTGTTTGTTCAGGAATCAGACATTTTATATACAGTAAAGAGAATATCCTGACACCATATGCTAATTAGAGAAAGAAGAGATTTTCCCCCCACATTCCTAAATAACATAACCTCTGAGATATATCTAACAAAGAGGTTCTTCTT
Source organism: Sminthopsis crassicaudata (assembly GCF_048593235.1). NCBI lineage: Eukaryota > Metazoa > Chordata > Mammalia > Dasyuromorphia > Dasyuridae > Sminthopsis > Sminthopsis crassicaudata. The sequence goes on along the minus strand of NC_133620.1, from coordinate 235,524,781 downwards.
ATTTACTATGAGCTTTGGGGAAGAATTGTATAGGATTTCATGAGAAAAAAGGACTCACTGGAGTAACAAAAACTTATTCCATTTGCAATTTCAAATTCAGTTAATGCCTGAGAAAACCAGATCAGCTATTTTAGCCCCTTCTGAATTTTCTGCTACAGTGAATTATTTGAGTCTTCAGAATTTTCATGGCATGAAATATAAGCTGTCTTGTACCTGATGTGTATTTGAGTGCTTTTATGGGCACTGAGAATTCTGATTAGTCCCAGATTCTTGAACTCTGAGTACTTATATTTAAGGAAATCTAGATATAAACTATATGAGTATACAAGACAATCTTGAAACAACTCCAATTTGGGACAAAAATCCAAAAAGAGAAACTAATTCTCCTTGGGTTAGGCCTCAATATTAAAATTAGTATGAGCCCAAAATCCTTGGAGAATGGTCCTGGGTTAAGTTTGTTAGCAAGAGATTTCAGGTACTGTAATATTGTTTAATGCATGGGATGGTACCATGGGATGATACCATGGGATGATATAAAAGCATTTTGCCTAGTAGACTTTATTTGAAAAGACTGTTCACACTTCTGATATGTGTTATTTCAAGTCTTAAAATTTTATTTTATTTGTAAAACGATTTTACTTCACAGTGAAGCCAGCCATATTTAACAATTGAATGATACAACATAGTATATTTATATCATAACTGAGATAGGTAGCTTAGTCCCTGGAAGTATCTCTGCTTTCTACTTTTTGTTTTCTTATCAAAACTGTTATCAATAAAATTTGACTTTTTTGAATAATTTTTAGTAATTTCATTACATCACATTATAGATATGTAAGCAATATCAATATTGAAGCAACTAGGTGATATAGAAGATTGGCTGTTGGACTTAGATTTAGAAAGACCTGAGTTTAAATCATGCTTCAGATAAATTGGCTACGTGACCTTGGGAAAATTACTTGACTTTTTTCAAATGAAGATAATAATAGCACTTACTTTATAACATGTCCCTTAAAGACTCTATAAATCGTAGCTGTGATACAGAAAATTATAATTGTTTTTATTTAAATTGTCTACTCTCTGGTACAGTTAAAAACAATCCAGTCAGTAAGTATTTATTAAATAGCTACTATGTGCCAGATATTATATTGAACTTATTTTTCTCCTCCACCACAGTTTTCTATCCCTACTATTAATACAGCCATCTCTTAATATTTATTATCTCCTTTGTGGACTCTAGCAGTACTACTCTCTCTTGCTTTTCCTCTTCTTTTCCTGAAGAATCTCCTTTAGTGTTGTTTGGTATGAAGAGACCTACCCAAATTGAATACTCAGAGATCACTCATAAAAATCAGAATTATTTATTAGAATCTCGAGAAACAGACCCCATCTGGGTCTGTGAGCCGAAGGTCATAGCAGGAGAGAGCCACTCCCGTGAAAATGCTAACAGTTTTTATACATTTCAGACAAAGAACCCCCAAAATCCTACCTTCTATATGGTGTGATTGGTTACATAAGTAAGTCTCTATTCCCCTATTTGTCAGTGGAATGTAGTAGATGTGTAGCTTCCTCACCAGTATTCTTCTTTGGGCAATGGAATAGAGTCCAGGCCTTATCTAAAATCACATGCTTCCGGAGAACTGAAACTGAGGCCTTTAAAGGTTCAATTAATTTAGCTAACAGTCTCTGATCAATATGCTCTTGATCTCTAAGTTCCTCACCTTTTCCACACAGTGTCCTTTTTACTGGCTCATCAATGTCTGCTTTAGCTTCTAACCAAGAATACCAAAGTCTCTGCCCTGGTCCCTATTTTGTTTACCATACCAAGAATACAATCCTTTTTTATTTCTGTTATTTTGTAATCCCTATCTTCCTGCATAGCTAAATTTAAACTCTACTTTTTTCTTTCTTATTTTTTTAACATTAATTTTTTTAATTAATGAAAACTCACTTTTTCCTTTTACTTCCCTGCACCAAGTAGAAAAGAAAGAAAAAAACAAAACAAAACAAAAAAAACCAACCTTTCTAATATTCATATTTGTATGAAGTAAACATCTGCATGCATTAAAATAATACATATGTCTGATGTATCCTGAGTTAATCACTTCTCCATCAGGAAATGGAGAACATGTTTCATGGTAGATCCTCTAGAATCATAGTGGGTCAATGCATTAATCATAATTAAGTCTTTCAGAGTTGTTCATCTTTACACAATTAATTAATCCTGTTGTGCAATGATTCTCCTGGTTCTGTTCATTTCACTTTGTATCAGTGCAAACAGATTTTCAAAGGTTTTTCTGAACTGTTTTCCTAAAAAATTTCCTATCACAATAGTATTTAATAGTATTTAAATTCTTATATCATAATTCATTAAGTGATCCCTCAGTCATGGAAATCTGCTTAATTTTCATTTTGCTTCACTCACAAAAAAGCCACTAAAACAAATTTTGTAAACATGAATCTTTTTCCTCTTTGATTTCTTGATATGTAAACCAGGTAGTACTATTATTGGGTCAAAAGGGATGCTCAATTGTTAACTTTGGGGACATTATTACAGATTGTATTCCAGAACAGATGAACCAATTTATAACTCAACTAACAACATTAATATGCCAATTTTCCATAGCATTTATGGAATTTGTAATTTTCATTCTCTGCCAACTGTACTAATCAGATGGGTATGACATAAAATTTTAGAATTCCTTTATTTTGTATTTCTCTTCTAAAAAGTGATTTGCTATATTTTATATTATTGAAAGTTTGGATTTCATCATCTAAAAACTGTTTCTGTTGATCATTTATCAAATAGGGAATGGTTTTTATGCTTCTAAATATGAATTACTTCCTCAAATATCTTAGAAATAAGACATTTAGATGAAGAGGATAATCTCAGAAAAACCTGGAGAATCCTCCATAAGTTCATGGAAAATGAAATGCACTGTGTACAAAGTAATAATGATGTTTTGGGATGATCAGCTGTTAATGAAGTTGCTGTTCTTAGCAATACAATAATCCAAAACTACTCTAATGATTGAAAATGCTATCTATACTGAGAAACAGAACTCATTGTATCTGAATACATATATTGAAATATACATTTATTTAACTTTATTTTTCTTAAGGTTTTTTTTTGGGGGGGTAGAAATCTATATTTTCTTTTGCAATATGACATGCATGTTTTTCATAACTTCACATTGTCTTCCCAATGGGGAGTGAAGAAGGAAGAAAGAAAAGAATCTGGAACTCAATTTTTAAAAAACAAATGTAAAAATGTTTTATATGTAATTAGAAAAATAAAATATGTTTTAAAATGAGACATCAGAAATTTGTTGCAATTTCATCCTACCCCCAATTACATGCTTCCATATTAATTTTAACTACATTCCTTTACTTTGTCAAATAAACTGCACATTAGGTGAGGCCTTTTCTGATCCCACTAACTGCTATTGCCTCACCACAAAAAGTCCTTGTAGATATTACTGTGTACATATTTTGCTTGCATTTATTTGTTTAAATGTAGTCCCTTCCTCCCTAATATATTTTAAATTACTTGATAGCAAGGACTATTAAATCTTTGTTTTTGTTGAATACAGGGTAATTTTTTCATAAATAATGATTTCTTGAACTGCACCTGAGCCTTCAGCAGGGGTGGACTTGATAACTAAAGCTACTAAATTTCAGGGTTCTTCTCTTTTCCTTTTACTTGCTTCTCTTCTCCCTGATATTTCCTCTGATAAAAGAAAGACCAGATGTTGACTGTATCTTCCTGACTCCTCAGTAGTCTCAGTATGTCTCCTGAACTGATAGTTCTAAATAGAACTTTAAACAGTTTAACATTAGTTTGTGAATAGAGTATATACCTTCTGAATATTCATCATGGGGAGATTATACTGGATGCTTATATCACTCTTGATCAAAGTGGTTGTTCTCCCTTTAGAATTCTTTAGGAGATTTTATCCATGTGAGCACATGTTATTCTCTCCAAAATAGGGTACATTTATCCTCTCTTTCTTTTTGGAAAGAATTGGAGTCAGGAACTCTGGTTATTTCCCATTCTGTTGTGGCTAAAAAGAAACTCTTCTAAATAGCTTAGTGTTGTTGGTGTTGCACAGACCCAGTAGAATGAGACCAAGAAGAATCTTCTTTCTTCTACTTTAAATTTTTAATATTAGCTCACATTAAGCATTTAAAAAATGCTTAAAAATATGAAAATAGTACAAATATTATGTTTATTTTAAAAATGAGAAAACAGAAATAAAAGAAGCAAATTAGCTTATTTACAGTCTCAATTAAGAAGTTATTAGATTTAGGACTCAAACTAAAGTCACTCTTGAGAAATAGACTTGTACCATTACACCAGAGGATATAGTCTTCCTATCCATAGTAACCTTCTCCACTGTGATTAATGAAAATAGCTAGAGCATCAAGATGTCACAGTGGATAGAGCACCAGCCCTGAAGTCAGGAGGACCTGAATTCAAATTCAGTCTCCGACATGTAACACTCTAGCTGTGTGACTCTGAGCAAGTCACTCAACCTCAGTTGTCTCACCAAAAAATAAAATAAAATAAAATAAAAATAAAAATACCTAATATGTACATACCTCTCTATTAATTCCTAAGTGTTTTACATGCCTTATTTTATTTATTATTGTTATTATATATCACTGAAGTGATGTCTGCTAATTCCAAAACTATTTCTATAGGGTTTTTTGTTTCTTTTGTTTTTTATCTCTTTATCATGTGCTGCATGAATATATTATTTTTCCCTCCTTTTGTTATCCATTTTTAAAAATCTTTCTATAGCTACCTTGGAGTAATTATGGCAATGTTTTGTTAATCATATATTGATTTTATTAATGTATTTTCTAAATTTGTTATGTTGGTCCATTTAACATTCTGAATATTAGCATCAACATTAAGACTAGTCTTGTGTGGATGTTCATTGCTTTAAATGTATTCTTCTTATTGAGTTTTGATTTCAGAATATCATTAATTTTCTTAACATATTCACCCATAGATTTATCCTTGATATTTTTATTTTTGACTTGTCTAATCTGGAGGAGTTTATATTTTTTTCATATGTTGCTCTTATCCAATTTATTTAGTTTTGCTGCTGGTTTCAACCGCTAATGTTCCAGTCCTTATTTCTTTCCTTGGCAAGAACATTTAATTATCTGATATATCATTGGAGAATAATTTAGCAACTTGAAGGAGATGATTTGTTTCTTTTTTAGTGTGGGCATATAACTCAATATGAGAGCTAGGTGTTGCTTTGGAAAGGAATCTGGAACTGTGCTTTGCTTATCAATGTTTAGTAATCATTCATTTCTCAGTTATATGCTAGGGATCTCTGTTACCATGTAGGTTACTTCTCAAATTGAAATTGTACTTCTGGAAGTCATATTAGTTTTATTTTCTCCTGGGTCCTGTTGCTTTTTTCTTTAGACATTGAGTGGCACTTTCTTTAAGCATCTCAGGAGTATCTGAGCTCTATCCTGAGCTCCATAATTGGATGAGCCAAGGCCAAGTGTTATTAATGTTTTCCTTTCCAAACTCCTGACCCAGGTTTTTATATGGAAAATACTACTATGGGTTTTCCCTTGATAGAAGCTCTAGTAAACTCTTGCTTGTATTACTTTTAAGTAGCTAGAAGGCTCTACAGGTTTATAAAAGTAAAACTCCAGGCTCCAACTTGGTCTGAATTCTCTGCCATGGTTATTCTTCAGAGAGGATTAGGGTTTGGTTATGAAACTTCACTTTAAAGTCAAAACCACACTGATGTTATCTGCTTCTGTTCCTAGTCCTTTCCTAAAAACAGTCTAAAATATTGCCCTGGCTTGTGACCCCTAGGCATAGATTCTTTCCTCAGTACCCACTGAATCTGTGACTCATCACTAAGGTATGAGAGACAGAGCTGTCAGTTGACATTTTCTCTTGCTCTTCTGCATAGCATCAGTTTGGTCCATAGCAGATCAGGAATCTCTCTTTGCCCTAGTACATAAACATAAGTCCCAGTACAGTATAGTAATTAACTTTATCCCTAATGTCCACGGAAAACCTCTCATCCTAGTCTAATTGGTAAATCTAAAGGAAAAAATTACCATCAATACTTTTATAAGTCTTTGTGTAGTAATTGGGGTGAGGAAAGAGGGATGCAAGCAGAATCCTGCTATATTCATTCTCCCTATGCTGTCTCTTGATTTCAAGTTATTTTTATGATTGCCACAAATTTAACTCAAATATAGTTAAAGATTCCACTGATAAAAAAGAAGTATGTAATCCCTATCTATAACCGATAAAGTTTGTTTCTAATTTTGCCACATTTGATTGCTGTTGCATGATGAAAGCATTTACATCCTCATTTTAATTCATGTAGTTATAGTTTTCTGACCATTCTTCCCAACTTTAAAGTTGATGGAGCTCAGACAGAAATGGCCATAGGACAAGTTGCTACTCTTATGTTTAATGTTTACTGTGGAAGCCCATTAAAAAAAAAAAAAAAAAAAAAAAAAAAAAAAAAAAAAAAAAGCTTACTTCTCTCTTCCACTATCCCCAAGATGAAAAATTTTAAAAAAGGCAATTAGAGCAAACACCTTACATGTTATCTATTGATTATGTTTTTAAGAGAAAATTGTAAAGATTGGTATTGGGAAAAATTATTCTCAAAATTTAATGCAAGCATTTTAAGATTTGTATTCATTTTCTTGCTTAGAATTTTAGAAAGAAAAGCTAACTAAAAAGCAACTGCACTTAAACTTTGATTAAACTATGATCTACTGGCTATCTCTATATTTGAAGATATTTTGCTCTGAACATAAAATAAATAATGAATACATCTTTGATTTTACAACCTCTTCCAGAAATTGCTCCCTCAAAACCATTTATTTAATAGAGAGTTTCAAAGAATATTGGAAATGGATAGATAATTACCTATAATTCAAACTGCTTACCAACATGAATATTGTAGGTCTAGATCAGCTGTAATTACATTGAATGCAGACTTAATGTGTAGCTTTTCATCAGCCAGGTTCATTATTCAGTTTCCCGCCCAGCCAAGCAACATGGTTTCTAAGATAAGTATGTGGCATGAATTTTAATTAATAAGTAACTTTTTCATATGTTCTATTTTAATAAATTATTGAAAATAATTCTTCAATTTGCAATTAGAACTTATACAGTACTAATGTATTACATTAAAGACCAGTATAGATTGGTTTGAACGTCTTTAATTTTTTATTTAATTTTGAAACTCACTTTAAATGTTTATGAGATTAAATCTAAGGAGATTTCCAGCAACATTGCAACTTTATCTATAATACAGTATAGTTTTTCATATTTGATTCATTTTATTTAGCATTTAGAATATAATTTTGTAACATTCATAAAAGAATCCTGCTGTTTATTTTTAATCACCAGTTAATAATATCTGGCCAGATTTGATTGTGCACAAAATTATGGTATTTGTAATTCTTCCTAGCTAGAGAATGTAGGTTTTATAATTCCAAATTATATTTCTTTAGAAAATAGGTATATTTTGTAAGCAAAATTTTAACATTGTTATATTTATATAATTTTAATAAATAGGTGAACTATTTGGAAGTTACATAATGATATGAAAACTTCAAAAGAAATAGCCTTAAGGATTTTCTAATTCAACCTTCATATCTTGCTTATGGGGAAACTGAGATCCTAAGAGGAAAAGAAAATTAAAGAGCAGTGGCCTTGGAGTTAGAAGACCTGACTTTGAATACTCTTACAAGCAATTACTTGCTGGATAACTCCAAATAAATCACTTGATCTATCTTGGGCTTGGTATCCTTACTTGGCATATGGTAGTAATACTTGTATTACCTGTCTCATGGGATTGTTGTGGGAAAAGCACTTTGTAAACTATAAAATAATATGTAACTATGAACTATAATCACTTTATATTGAGTGGAGCTTTCTGGAATTTTAAGACAAGAATCCATTTTCCCTGATTCCTAATCTAGTCCTCTTTTTACTACACCAATCCAACCAATTCGATATGTATTTAAGTGCCTACTGAATGTCAGATACTCTGCTGGGCTGTAGGTATAGAGAAAAAAATAAAATAGGCTGTGCCCTCAAGAAATTTACATTCTGCTTATCATAAAGAGAGGAGTAAATTAGGGAGATAGGAGAAGGTATTGGATAAAATACATATATAAGGATAAATAAATACAAAATATATCCACTATAATTAAGTGACTTCTAAAGGAAGAGCATAAGTCTAAAATAAATTTTAGTTTGCTATTTGTCCAAAGGTTCCATTTGATGATAAACTTAAATCATTGAAAGAATCCAAATGATAATTATAGAGAAAATACAAGGCAAAAATTCAAAAAGTTTTTAAAAATCCAACCACCTTACTTTATTTTAAAAATCAAGAAAAACGTAATAGAAACTGGAAGTGTTCACAGCAAATCCAATTAATTAATAAACTGAATAATTTTAATGAAGCAAATATCTTATAATAAAAATAAAGTTTCTTTATCTCTGCCCAGAGAAGTCTACATTGTATGAATCTTATTCTCATAAAATTTGGCTCAAAGAGAGAATATCATTTAGCTACACAGAGAAACTTGTTTCACCCTATAGGGAAGTAGGAAGAGAAAGGAGAAAGAAAAGGAGGAGGCTAATAGACAGTAGAACAGAATTAGAAAAGGGGGAAGGGCTATTAAAAAAACAGCGTTAACAATCCTGATCTCAGATCAGGCAAAAGCAAAAATAGATTTAATTAAAAGAGATAAGGAAAGTATATCCTACTTAAAGGTACCATAGATAATGAAGTAATATCAATACTAAACATATGTGTACCAAGTGGTATAGCATCAAAATTGCTGAAGAAGTTAAAAGAACTGCAAGAAGAATTAGACTACACTAGTGGGGAATCTCAACCTTGCTTTCTCAGAGCTAGAAAAATTGAGCCACAAAATAAATAAGAAAGAAGTTAAGGGGGTAAATGGAATCCCAGAAAAGTTAGGGATGATAGATCTGTGGAGAAAATTGAATGGAGACAGAAAGGAATATACCCTTTTCTCAGTAGTACATGGAATCTATACAAAAATTAACCATGCTTAAAAACCTCAATGTCAGATGCAGAAAGACAGAAATAGTAAATACATTTTTCTCAGATTATGATGCAATAAAATTACATGCAACAAAAGACTAGGAGAAAATAGACCAAAAAATAATTGAAAACTAAATAATCTAATCTTAATGAATGAATGGATGAAACAACAAATCATAGACACAATCAATAATTTCATTGAAGAGAATGACAAAAATGAGACAAAATATCAAAATATCAAAATTTGTGGAATGCAGCCATTGCTGTTATTAGGGGAAACTTTATATCTCTAGATGCCTACTTGCATAAAATAGAGAAAGAGAAGATCAATGAATTGGGTTTGCAACTAAAAACATAGAGAAAAATAACAAATTAAAACCTCCAATTAAATATGAAATTTGAAATGCTATAAATGAAAGGGAGATTAATAAAACTGAAAGTAAGAAAACTATTGTATTAATAAATAAAACTAAGAGTTGGTTTCATGAAAAAAAAAAAATAGATAAACATTTAGATAATTTGTTTAGAAAACAAACCAAAAGAAGAAAATCAAATTGTTTGTCTCAAAAATGAAAAGGGAGAAGTGTCCACCAATGGAGAGGAAATTAGGACAGTAATTAGCAGCTATTTAGCCCAACTATATATCAATGAATCTGATAATCTAAGCAAAATGGAGGAATACCTACAAAAATATAGATTGTACAGATTAACAGAAGAGGAACTAAATTGCTTAAGTAGTCCCATTTTAGATAAGGAACAATAGAATAAGCTATTAATCTGCTTCCTAAGAAAAAATCCTCAGGGTTAGATGGATTCATATGTGAATATCACCAAACATTTAAAGAACAATTAAACTCCAATACTATATAAACTATTTTTAAAAATAGGGAATGAAGGACTCCTACCAAATTCCTTTTATGACACAGATACGGTGCTGATGTCTAAATCAGGTAGGGTGAAAATAGAAAAAAAATTATAGACCAATTTCCCTAATAAATATTGATGCTAAAATTTGAAGTAAAATATCAGCAAAGAGACTACAGAAAGTCATCCCCAGGATAATATACTTTGCCAAGTAGGATTTATATCAGTAATGCAGGGATGGTTTAACATTAGAAAAACTATTAGCATAATTGAGTATATAAATAACAGAAATCATATGATTATCTCAATAGATATAGAAAAAAAATTTGACAAACTCCAACACCCATTCCTATTAAAACCACTAGAAAATATAGGAATAAATGGATTTTCCTTAAAATGATAAGTAACATCTATTTAAAACCATCAGCAAGCATCATATGTAATTTGGACAAGCTAGAACCATTTGCAGTAAAATTAGAAGTAAAACAAAGTTGTCCACTATTCCCATTACTATTCAATATTGTATAGAAATGTTAGCTTTGGCAATAAGAGAACAAAAAGAGATTAAAGTAGGTAATGAGGAAACCTAATCATGACTCTTTGCAGATGATATGATGGTATTCTTAGAGAATCAACTAAAAAAACTGCTAGAAACAATTCACAACTTTCGCAAAGTTGCAAGATACAAAATAAATCCACATAAATCATCAGCATTTTTATATATTACCAACAAAGTCTAACAGCAGGAGATCCAAAGAGAAATTCCATTTAAAATAACTGTTAATAATATAAAATATATTGTTGGTAATATTATATATATATACATATATATATATACATATATACATATACATATACATATACATATACATATACATATACATATACATATACATATACATATACATATACATATACATATACATATACATATACATATACATATACATATACATATACATATACATAGATAGATAGCCAAAGCAATGTCAGGAGCTATGTGAATGCAACTAGAAAACTCTTTTCACAGAAATACCAAGATAAGGTTGAAATGGTTTTATGATTTAGACATAAAGACTGATATTATAAGCAAATTAGAAGAACAAAGGATAGTTTATCTTCAATCATTTACCTTTATGGACCCCATTTTCTGTTTGTAAAATCATTAAATTGGTTGGACTCAACAACCTCTCAGGACCTTTTATGTTCTAAATTAATAATGGAGGAATAAGCATTTATTAAGTGTTTTCTTTAATGCAAAGCAGGCAGCTGAGTGGCACAGTAGATAGAATGATATGTCTGGAGTAAGAAAAACTTTTTTCATGAGTTCAAATCTGGCCTCAGAGACTTACTTATTGTGTGACCTTAGGCAAGTCACTTCATCCTGTTTGCCTCAGTTTTCTCATGTGTAAAATGAGCTGGAAAAAGAAAATAGCGAGCCATGTCAGTATCTTTGCCAAGAAAACCCCAAATGAGGTCATAAAAGTCTTTTACAAGATTAAAAACAACACATGCAAAGGACAAGATGAATAGAATAATAAAGTAAGACAGACCTTTCTGTCAAGGAGCTCACATTCTAATAGGAAAAACCAATAGAGGTTTCAGTTCTACGTCATATGGAAAAGGCCCATTAGGGTGAAGCAATTAAGCAGATGATAATACATCTTTAATGCCATTTCTACTAAGAAATTTTTATCACTCTCTGATATTGAACAATTTATAATTGTGCTGAGGACTTCAGTGACAAGAACAGTCTTTTAAAGATTTTGGTCCTTTGTACCTATAATAATCTTACCAGGAGAACTTAATCTGTCACTTGTAGCATGAAATTTCCAATCTTCAAATTGCTTGTAGTATTTTCTTTTATGAAAAAAGGAAGTTCCATTTTTTTTCTGTGCCTATTTGCCTTTACCATTTTTCGTCCATGTGTTTATTTATTCTAGAACAGGACTTTTTTCACATGCCATCTCTTTTCAGTTGGGAAATCCAGATATATAGTTATGTAAAATAGATATACAATCAAACATTTATTGGTAATAAATCATAATTGTGTGACCCCCATATTCAGTTATGAGACTGTGAAGTGAATATGAGGTTTCATATCATGTCAGGAGCCATAGAGTAAGAGGCTGGGTTCTAGAATATATCTGCAGAAATTGATTGTTTCAGTTGGTTTAATTTTTAATTTTGAATCTTACACTTGGGATTAATAACAGTGGAGACCTGGTAAGCTAATTAAGAATTCCAGCTTTGAGACTTGCAGAGGCAGAGCCAAGATGGTGAAGTAAAGCCAGGAAGATGCTCAAGTTTCTGAATAGTCAGGAAGAAAAGAGCCTATGAAGAAACAGAATGAAATCATTCTTCAGAGCAAGATAGATTGAAAAGTCTTTAAGAAAGGTCAGTTTCACTGGAGTGAAAAGGGTGCTCAGCCCAGCTCAGATAGTACCCAATAAAGCCAGTGGGAGAGTCATATCATAGCATATCAACAATGGAGTCTCTTGATCCTGGCTCAGAAGCAAAGCTCTCAGTATCAACACAGAAGGCAAATCACCAGCCACGAAACCAGGCAACAACAGGCAGGATCAGGTCAGGCTATCCCTTGCTGTGAGCAAGACATCAAACACATGGACTCCTATACATAAAGCCAAAGCTCAGAGCTACCTAAGAAGCTTGGGCCAGAGCCCCCTATACCCCAAAAGCAGAGCTCCACCATAAAAGTCAAAAAATAGGAAAAAGGAAAAGAATGAAGGAAGAAAAGATGGAAGGAAGGGAAGGAAGGAGGAAGGGTGAGAAGAGTACAAGAAGAGAAGGAGGAAGCAAGAAACAGTAAAAAATCTTAATATAAAGCTACTGGAGACAGACAAAAACACCAACTCAGAAAAGGACAAAAAGCCCACATGTGAAATCTCAAAATGAATTTGCCTCAGGCCAAAAGAGCCTTCTTGGAAGTGCTTAGAAAGGACTTAAAAAATCAAGTACAAGGGGTAGAAGAATAGCTGGGGAAAGAAATGAGAGTTATGCAAGAGAGAGTCAACAGCTTAGAAATGGAAGGACAAAAATTAACTGAAGAAAACAGTTCCTTAAGAAATTGGCTAGAAGCAGCCAGTTGGCTCAGTGGACAGAACACCAGCCCTGACATCAGGAGGACCTGAGCTTAAATTTGGCTTCAGACACTTAACACTTCCTGGGCAAGTGATTTCACCCCAGTTATCTCAGGGGGAAAAAATAAATTAACCAAATGCAAAAAAAAAAAAAAAAAAATCCACTGAAGAAAACAGTTCTTTGAAAATACACAATTGGCCATATGCAAAAAGAAAAAAAAATCCATTAAGGAAATCAACACCTTGAAAAGTAGAAATAATAAAATGGGAAAAAGAGCTACAAAAGCTAACTGAAGAAAATTATGCATTAAAAATTAGAACCAGGCAGATGGAAGCTAATGACTCTATGAGATATCAAGAATCATTCAGAAAACTAAAAAGAATGAAAAAAATGGAAGAAAATGTAAAATACCCATTTGGAAAAAACAACTGATTTAGAAAATAGATGGAGGAGAGACAGTTTAAAAATTATTGGCCTACCTGAAGGCCCCAACCAAAAAAAGAACCTGGGTAGCATTCTTCAAGAGTATTTCAAGGAAAGCTGGGCTGATATACTAGAACCAAAGGAGAAAATCATCATTAAAAGAATCCCTCAATCCCCTGTACAAAGAGATCCCACAAGGAAACCCCCAAGAAATATTATTGAAAAACTCCAGAACTATAATCTCAAGTTAAAAAATACTGCAGGCTACCAAAAATAAATAATTCAAGTATTGAGGAGTAATTTAGGATTACTCAGGATCTGACAGCTTCTACTATAAAGGATCAGAGGGCCTGGAATACCTTATTCTAGAAGACAAAAGACCTAGAGTTACAATCAAGAATTAACTACCAGGAAGGAAATGGATCCTCAATGAAGTAGAGGACTTTTCAAATATTTCTATTGAACAAATCAAAACTAAGCAGAAAATTTGATCTACCAACAAAGAACTCAAGAGAAACATCGAAAGGTAAACAAGAAAGAGGGGAAATCATATTATTTAAAAGTTAAACTGTTTAAATCCTTAGGTGCAAAAATGATATTTATAACTCTTGAGAAATGCATCTTTTATTAGGACAGTAAAAGGAGGGCATACATAGAGGTTGTGGGTATAAATTGACTCTGATGTGATATTAAAGAAAAAGACATTAAGGAGTAGAAAAAGATTGTATTGGGAGAAGAAGAAGGGGGAGGTAAAAATGGGATAAATCAGATCATATAAAGTGACACAAAAGAGCTATTACAATACAGGGAAAGAAGGGGGAGGGTATGAACATTGTCTGAAGCTTAATCTCATTATTCCTAGGCATAAAGGGTTTAACATAAGCAAATTAGGAGATGAAGCAATAGGTAAATTATAATTTACCTATCAGATTTTTGGAGAAGGGAGGAATTTATGGTCAAAGAAGAACTAGATAATATTATGAAATATAAAAATACAAAATATTATGATAACTTTGATTACATTAAATTAAAAGTTGTGCACAAACAAAACCAACACAGCCAAGATTAGAAGGGAAACAGAAAGTTGGGGGGAGGATTAATATATACTGTTTCTGATAAAGATCTCTAAAACTAAAATATATAAAGATGTCTTTCTAAAATATATAAAGAACTGAGTAAAATTTATAAGAATATAGATCATTCTACTAATACATTGGAGTTATGGAGTTGTAAACTGATACAAACATTCTGGAGAGCAATTAGGAACTATGCCCAAAAGGCTACCAAATTGTACAAAACAAAACTTTGATGCAGCAGTGTCTTTACTAGGGCTGTATCTCAAAGCAATCCTAAAAAAAAGGACCCCCATGTACAAAAATGTTTGTAGCAGTTCTTTTTGTAGTGACAGAGAATTGGAAAATGAGTACCAATTCTCTATCAGTTGAGGAAAGGCTGAATAAGTTATGGTACATGAAAGTAATGAGATATTACTGTTCTATAAAAAATGATGAACATGCTGATTTTAGAAAAGCTTGAAATGATTTACATGAACTGATGCTGAGTGCCAAGTGTAAGCAGAATCAGGAAAACATTATATCCAGCAACAGGATTATGCTATGATCAACTCTGATAGACTAGGTTTTTCTCAACAATTCAGTGATCTCCAGTAATCTCAATAAACTTTGAATGGAAAATGCCATCCATAGCCAGAGAGAAAAGTATAGAGACTGAATGTAATTTAACACATGCTATGTTCACTTTTATTTTTCCTCATGGTTTTTCCCTTTGTTCTGATTGTTTTTCTCCCAATATGATTCATGTGGAAATATGTAAAAACTGAATGTACATGTATTATGGGCCAGAACTCTGAACTTGAAACAAAGGATTCTTAAAAGGTACTAAGTCAGTAGAATTGATAGAGACAATAGTTATCTAATTTAGCATGGTTCAGTATGATTGATATAATCCTAAAAGGGGATGTTATGGGCCAGAACTTGAAACAAGGTACTAAGTGAAATTGAGGAGACAATGGTTAAATCTAGTTTAGCATTGATTTAATACTACAACAAATAATGGTTTCCTAGTAACATAATGATTGGTGTATACTCAGTGTGGGGCATATAAGCAAGAAGCTCTCAGGGCCAGACACACAAGTGCACTAGAAGCTCTCCAAGCCTCAGCCAGGATTCCGTCGGGGAGATTCAGAAGCCAGAGAAGGCAGGCAGGAGCAGAAGCTCTTAGAACCAAGGAGAGAGATAGGCCTCCAGAAAAACTAGCCATGCCCCAAGTGAAGGAAACAAGACTTTGAAAGAGATGATAAAGAATTTGGACTTTAATACCTGGCTGTACTTGTGATTACACTGAACTGAAACGAAGGCTGCTCCCAGAGAACCCCAAGAAACCTACTCCCAGAGACATTACATTTTAGAGAAGAATATTACACACAAATTACAACAAAAACAATTTTACATGTAACTGGGAAAAATAAAAATGGAAAAAAACAAACAGAATCTTATATTTGACCTCCTCTTAGAAGTTTCAGAGTACCTAAGTAATTGTTACCTAGTTATATTTAATTATCTATTGATAATTAAGCTTTTATGACAATATTTCTTTTCTCCTCACCCTTAGATGTCTTCAGTACCATGATTTTTACTCCTCAATTTAGTGTGCAGTACTTTCCACAATCATATGATACCTATCCTCTTTATTTTTTGTCTCAATTTATTCCTCTTCAGAAACCCCAAACTATAATCAAATTGAATTAGCTTCTTTTACCTTTACATGTTCCATGCTTTCTTTATTTGCCTCTGTTCATTCCTCCTTTTCCTCAAGAATCCTTCCCTTCTCTACCTTATTGCATTCATATCCAAGCTTTATCACACAATGCAAATGCCTTCTCATTCATGAAGCCCACACTAAACCTCCACCCTAATTAGTTATGATATTTGGACTGCATGGATCATATTTAAGATCAGACTATAGGTTCCATGAGACAGGAACTATATCATTTTTTCCTAAATGTAACAACTGTATACTGTGTATCAGGACCAAATATAGGCAAATATCACATCATTAGGCTAGAAACTAAACCTGATGCTCCAAGGAGGTTTTGTCATGTGTAAAACCTCTTTTTAGCTAAGAAAAATTGGGGGAAAATAAAAATTCCCAGATCTTTGTCTGCTTGCAGAGAGAAATAGGAGTGATTCAGAAAATGAAAACTAGGGAATATACAGAATGATTGATATGAACTTGCTTTGATTAGTTTCTGATTTTCTGATTAATTAGTGACCCTATAACCAATATGCCTTGCAGAAAGTTAACAATGAATGTAAAGGAACTAAGTATTTGACTACAAAATGGTAGAAATACAAACCTCCATAGTTGATATATTTAGAAGAGAAAGAGCTACGTATGCATAGTAACCAAAAACTGAAAAGTAAATATATACCTGAACTCTAGTGATGATTCTAGAGTATCCTTTAGTAGACAGTAACATATTTCATAAATGGAGCTGAATTATTGATTAATAGCATATACCTAGTACCTCACTTTTAAATAAGCCCAAGTTTCAGTCACAGTTCCTTTTACCATGAAACATTTTATCTTCCTATTGCCTAGCAAAATAGTTTGAACCCAATAGGGATTAAACAAATATTTGATGAATTGAATTAAATTTCTAGAGCAGTGGTCCTCAAAGTTTTTAAAAAGGGGGCCAGTCACTGTCCCTCAGACTGTTGGAGGGCCAGACTATTGTAAAAACAAAAACTCACACTCTGTCTCCGCCCCTCAGCCCATTTGCCATAACCCATTGGACCACCTAAATGTCCTCAGCAGGCCATATCTGGCCCCCAGGTTCTCAAACCCCTGTTCTACAGCAAACACAGAAAGATGTGAATGGGAAGAGTTTCTAAATAATAGATGTTGCCACTTTTATTTATTTGCATATAATGAATGAAGAACATTTTTTTTCTTTTAGAGAACTAGATACATTTCTATTATTAATGAAACACTTCTTACCAAGCCTGGAACATTTTGCATGAGATTCTCCTGATTAGTAGAAAGAATGTCAATACAATGAAGCAGTTTTATTAAGGAGTCTTAATAGTTGTATATGAGTTTTGGAGAGAAGAGACAATTTTGTGCCATCCTCAGAGGAAACATTTGGATCTATTTAATCAGACTTTTAGAGATTGACTTCAAACACATGGAATGAGAGAGATTTTGGAAAGTACAGAAATGTAGTGGAAACCAGCTCTTCAAAAATGTACCCAAATTGGAGCCTTTTGCAGTTTGAGCTGGGATATCTCATTCACAGAAAACTTATTCATTCTGTACATTTGTTTTCTTTCTCATTTTTTCCCTTTCTGGTCTGATTTTTCCTGTGCAGCAAGATAAATGTGGAAACATATATAGAATTTCACAAGTTTTAACATTCATTGGGCTCCTTGCTGTCTGGGGGAAGGATGGTAGGAAGAGAGGGAGAAAATTTTGGAACACAAGACAAGTATGAATGTTGAAAACTATTTTTGCATATATTTTGAAAATAAAATCTATTATTTTTAAAATGTTGAAAAATTATTTTAAATGTAACTGGGGAAAATATCAAATAACCAATTTTTTTTAAAAAGTATTTAGGATAAAGGATTGACATTTTCCAATATCTGAATTGTTCTGCTTGGTAAGACTATTTAAATTTGGAAAATGGAAATTAGGTGACTCATTTAAAAAAAAAATCAAGGTAATAAGCATTTTGCTTTTTTAATTATTAAAATAAAAAGTGTAAGCATCATAGTACTCCAACATTTTATTTGAGTAACTGATGTTTGTGGTGTCATATCTCTGATATGTGAAAAGGGATAAAGGGTTTTTTGAAATTTTTCAAATTGTAACTGAAAAACTTTGTTTCAAATAGTCTGAATAGATTTTGAAACCACTTACTAACCATTAAGTAATTTTCCTTTTGAGGAAATGGGAAATTCAATGTAAAAGAAAGTTAAGGTTGTAGAAATAATGTTAAACTATATTTATCTTCAACCCTGAATTACTGCTCAGACTAGCTTTGCAGAAACCAATTTGCTCACATAGCTGGGATATTTTCTTTTTATGACTTATGTATTCTAAATGTTACTTTTTACTTTTAAAGAGAAAATGAAAGACCAAGTCAGAGAGTTATATAGAGAGATGGAGAGATAGGGACACAACTATGGACAGAAAGGAAAGAA
The DNA here is from genome assembly GCF_048593235.1 of Sminthopsis crassicaudata. Lineage (NCBI taxonomy): Eukaryota > Metazoa > Chordata > Mammalia > Dasyuromorphia > Dasyuridae > Sminthopsis > Sminthopsis crassicaudata. The sequence goes on along the minus strand of NC_133620.1, from coordinate 235,506,075 downwards.
AGGAGCCTGGAAAGGAGAGAGGAAGACCACTCTATTAAGTTCCTAGTCTTGTAATAATTATATTTCTTTCTTTGCAATATTCTTATTAGCTACACATTCAGTTTTTCAGTTTAGTTGCAATGTTTTTTGTTGTTTTCTTCTTTTTAATCTGGAGGTTTTGATATTAGGCTATAATGCTTCTTTGGTATTTTCATTTTAGAATCTCTTTCTAAAAGGAACTGGTAGATTTTTTCCCCACTTTTCCCTTAAGTTCTAAAAGATCTGAGTTTTCTGTTTAAGCTCTTTTTCCTCCATTTGTAGTTTTCTTAGCTTTCTTCTCCTTGGGGATGTAGGGAAACCTGGGACACTAATACATTGTTAGTGGAATTGTAAATGGATCCAACTATTTTGGAGAGCAGTTTGGGACTATGTTCAAAAAGTTATCAAATTATGCATACCTTTCGATCCAGCAGTGTTTCTATTGGGCTTATAGAACAAAGAGATCTTAAAGGAAAGGAAGGGACCCACATATGCAAAAAATGTTTGTGGCAGCCCTTTTTGTAGTGTCAAGAAATTGGAAACTGAATGGATTCCCATCAGTTGGAGAATGGCTGAATAAGTTATGGTATATGAATATTAGGAAATATTATGTTTCTATAAGAAACAACCAACAGGATGATTTCAGAGAGGCTTGAAGAGACTTACATATACTGATGCTAAGGGAAATGAACATAACCATTTTACATGGCAATAACAACAATATACAATGATCAATTCTGATGGATGTGGCTCTTTTCAGCAATGAAAAGATTACGGCCAGATCCAGTGATTTTGTGGTGATGAGAGACATTTATACTCAGAGAATTGTGGGAACATAGCATTTTTATTTTTTATGCTGCTGTATGCTTGTATTTTATTTTCTTTCTTGTCTTTTTTTTTTGATTTGATTTTTCTTGTGCAACAAGATAATTGTATAAATCTGTATGCATATATTGTATTTAACATATATTTCTATCATGTTTAATAGATAATGGACTACTTGTCATCTAGGGGAGGGAGTGGAGAAAGGTGGGGGAAATTGGAGCACAAGGTTTTGCAAGGGTTAATGTTGAAGAATTATCCATGCATATGTTTTGAAAAAGAAAAGGCTTTAAAAAAAAAAAAAAAAAAAAAAAAAAAAAAAAAAGCTTTCTTCACTTTGATCTTTTTTTCAGGTTAGTTGTTGCTATGAGATCATTTAAGTTTTCAATTTACAATTTTCCATTATGACTGTATTTGAATATTTTAATATTTTTTATTGTTTCATGAAGGCATTAATTTTTTTGTTCATTTTAATTTTCAAGAAGTTTGTTTCTCCAGCAGTTTTTTTTTAACCTCTTCTGTTAAGCTGTTAATTCTCTTCCCAGTTCAATTGTTAAAACTCATTTTTTCCCCATTCCCCTCATCCTCCCAGCACTTTAACTTATACAAATTTATTTCTTCTGGGAATTCTAGTTGATTCAGTACCCAAGCTATGTTTTTTACTGAAGCTTTGTTTGCATGTGTTGGAGCTTTTAGTGCTCCCAAAGTGGTTTGAGCCAGGTCTTCTATTCTGATCATTATTTGTATTCTCTGAGTTCTACAAGTTTCTGACCTAGGTTGGGACTGAGCAATAAGTTTATAGACTTGCCATACGGAGTTTCAGAAAACTTGCTGAACCCAACCATTATCGGCTAACTAGAATTATCTACGGGATTCATATAAACAGAGCTATAAACTTCACTTTAATGTGCAACTCCTGTCCTAGTTATTCTGGGGTTAGAACTGCATAACTGCTGCTTACTTTGAACTTTCTCCATGTGCTTTGTACCTCGGAAATCCACTGTTAGGTGCAAGTTCTATCCTTAATTCACCCTGGATCCGTGACTGAGCACTTGGTAATAGGTGATCATTTGGCACTTGTTCCTGAACACTATACAAGTTTAAGCCTCTCATTCCTAGATGGAGGACCATATTTTGCCATATTCATAGTCTCTCCTTGCCCTGGAATGTTCCAAATTCTTAGATGGCAAAATGGTTAAGAGTCCTGGATCAGAGAAATCAGGCAAGTTACTTAACCTCTGATTGCCTCAGTTTCTTCAACTTCAAAATGGGGAAATTCATTGTGAAAATCAAATAAGACAATGTTTCTGAAATATTTACCAGAGTATTTATTCCCTAGCAAGTGCTTAATAAATAATCATTTCTTTCACTCTACTCCAGGAGTATGTTCCTTGTCAGATCCTATCTCCAATGTGCACAGCCCTCTTTATTTCCCTATGTCAACTAGGACAGTAAGAATTACTCATTGTGGATTTTGTTAGATTTCCTGATAGAAATTTAGGACTTTTTTTTTTTTTCTTGAGGGGGGGACATGAGCAGGAAGGAGAATTCTACTGTACAACTTGCTACTCTGCCATCTTAGCTCTCAGAATGAATTTCTATATTGGATGTTGCCTCACAAAGATGAATCTTTTTTAAAAAAATGTATTTGTTTTTTATTTATGAAATAAAACAAGAATTTTCATAACATAATAAGATTTTTAAATGATTACAAATAAAACTGCAAATATGTTATGTACAACTTGCTATTCTTTTTAAATATATAGTAAAGTTACATTGTAACTTTTTTATTTCTATTATTTTCTTGCCTAACTTCCCCCTACCCTAAAGATGGCTGCCATTAGGCACAAATATGTATGTGTATGTGTGTGCATGTCTTGTCTTTGTACAAAATCATTCTGTGTATCTATTTATCAGTTCTTTCTCTGGATGTAGATAGTGTCTTCCTTCCTAAGTTCTTTAAGTGTATTTATAATCATAAAAACTTAGTTGCTCATTGTCTTCCTGACTCCATGCCTGATACTCTTATCTATTGTACCACCTATCTGCCCCTTAATATCTGTGATTATGAATCAATTCCTTCTTGACATAATATCGTTATAGACTAATAAAGTATTATAATTATCATGGTTCTCTCTTTTTCTCAATTTCCTTTGAAAAAAGTCTAATCATCCTCTCAAAACCTCTTTTTGATTATTTAATGTTTTTATTTTCCCCAATTATATTAAAACATATTTTTGTTTAATATTTCTAATTTTTCCCATTTATATGTAAAACAATTTTTTACATTTGTTTTTAAAACTTTGAGTTCCAAATCCTCTCTTTTCCTCCTTCTTCACCTTCCCCTCCACTAAGAAGGCATATGTGAGGTTATACTAAACATTTCCATAAAAGTCATGTTGTGGGGGGGAAAACCCAACATAGATTTTCACCTCCCCCCAAAAAAAACCCTCAAGAAAAATTAAGTTGAAAAATTAAGTTAAAAAAAGAGTATGTTTCAATCTGTATTCAGACACAATAAGTTCTTTTCTGAATATGGATACTATTTTCATCATGGTCCTTCAGAGTAGTTGTAGATCATTGTATTGCTGAGAATAGCAAGGTCTTTTACAACATTGCCAAAATTACTTTATACATAGTACATTTCACTTTGCTCGAGTTCATGGAGGATTTTCAAGATTTTCTAAGAGCATTCTCCCCATCATTTACCAAAGAACAATAATATTTCATCATAATCACATATCACAATTTATTCAGCCATTCATCAATTGATGGGAATTCCTTCAAATTGAGCTGCTATAAATATTTTTGTACATATAGGTCAATTTCTTTTTAAAAAATCTCTTTTGGATTCATGCCTAGTAGTGGTATTGTTAAGTTAAAGAATAAATATGATTTTATAGCCCTTTGGGCACAATTCATATCTTTTAATCATTTATCAATTGGAAATGACTTTCATTTTTTATAAGTTTGATTCCCTTCCCTATATATTTGAGAAAAATAGGCCTTCATAACATAGAAAATTGCCAAATATAAGAATGGGCATTTTATCTGTTGGAATATAATCTATTGAGGAACATGAGATGTTTCTTTTTTTTTTTTTTTTTAATCGCCATCCAGTAGAGTATCTAGCACATGAAAAGCACTCAATACATGCTTCTTGATTAAGATTAATTAATTAAGATTAAGCCACTGATGCTTCTTGAAAAGTATACTGACATTTTCAGGCCTGTGATGAAGATTCATTTAGGAACTGTGCAAAGAATAGATTAGAAAAGAGAAAAATATTGGAGATAATTGGAGATTGGAGACTACTGGTACATTCTGGTTGATTGCAGAAAATGAGATATGAGGTGTTTTGACATACAATTTATAATTGACAAAATTTAACACTTGGTAGACTGAGAAATAGATGTAGTGAAAAGTCAAGAAGGATTCTAAGGTTATAATCTTATATAATTACCAGAATAATTATTCTATCAAATGAAATTGTGGAAGGTTCTGTTTAGCGGGAAAAAAAAAAAGTTCTGTTTTAGATATGTTAGGTTTAAGGGCTCTGTGACATCCAAGTAGAAATATCTTGCAAGCAGTTGGAGGTGCATATGAGAATTATATATGTAGATTTTGAGGTATTTAGAAGATGAAAAGTCAGTATTGAAGAATATATAGAATAAAGATCTAGACATAACATTATATTGTTGGAACTATAAATTGCTTCAATCATTCTTTGAAGCAATTTAAAATTATACTTTTCTTTTTAAAGTGACAACAATGTCTTTTGATTTAAATATCTCTATTAGAGATATCTCCCTACAAAGTCAAATATTGTCAAGTAGTTGTCAAAAAATTGACATATAATATCCCTAAATATTCATAATGGTGTATTTTTTAAGTGGCAAAAACTGGGGGGAAAAGTAAGCTCATTGATTAGAAATGGCTAAGCAAATAATGGTAAAATGCTAGAATGTGTTTCATTATGGCAACATTACATTTTGTCATAAAATAATAATAAATATAAAGAATTCAGAAAATTATAGGAAGAATTCAGATTAATTCATTTTATCTAGAGTATAAAGTGTACTAAGGGAAATACTATTAGATGCATTTGGAAAATTAGGATAGTGCTAGATTTTGCAGGTCCTTTACTTGATTGCCAGTTTTAAGTAACCAAAAATTAAAGAGCTAAATTTTGACAAAATAAGCTTTTTATATAGATATGATTATTCTGTTGGCAGCATGAAGGCTAAATTGAAGAAGGAAAAGAGTTAAGTTGAAGTCCATTGCATTTGACCAAGTGAATAGATGATAATGAATACCTGTAGTAGGAGGATAAGTAACCTGAATAGAGAGAGGAGATGTAGGGGAGTTAACAGAGAAGAATCACAAAATCTTAGAGGCTATTTAATTCTTAATTGGTCCATTATTCAGGATTTCTTCTACAGCAACTTCAAGGAGTGATCATTCACTTTTCACTTTTAGAATTATTGTGAGGAAGATGAGTATTTCCAAAGGCAGTCCATTGCATTTTACAGATGCTATAATCCCTAAATTGTTTTCCCTTGGAAGAAGTCTAAAGCTTCCTTTTGATCACTTCTTCTCTTATTCAGAGTATAACAAGTCTTTCAAGTGATAGCCCTTCAAATGATTAAAAGTTAATTGGAAATTAGAGGAAGATAGGAGGTGATACAGTGGATAGAGATGAGGATCTGGAGTCAGGAAAACTTTAGTTCAAAATGTGACCTCAGATACTTACTAGATATGTGCCCTTGAACAAATTTACCTTAATCCTGTTTGAATCCATTTTCTCATCTGTAAAGTGAGCTGGAGAAGGGAATGACAAACCACTCTAATATTTCTAACTAGAGAAATCCAAACAGGTTTTTCAAACATGTCTGAAATGACTAAACATCAACAACAAACACCAAGGGACATAGATAATACAAAAGTTATTATATTCATAAATAAATTTATGTATTTATATGAAATGAAGGTATTAGATAACAGATCACAGAATTTTTCAGCCAAAAGAGATATTTGAGAATATTTATTTCATCCAATCTTTTATTTTATGAATGAGAAAATGGAAACTTAGAGAAATTAAGGGAGTTACCCAAGGTCTCAGTCCTGAACTTAGAACTCAATGTAAGAAATGTTCATTAAGGGACAGCTAGGTAGTGTAGTGCATAGAGTACCAGTTCTGTAGTCAGGAGGACCTGAATTCAAATCTGCCCTTAGATACTTAACACTTTCTAGCTGTGTGATCCTGAGCAAGTCACTTAACCCCAATTGCCCTAGGGGGAAAAATGTTCATTAAGTTCTTACTCTGCAAAATACTTAACTTGAACAATACTCACACTGTTCTCTATTATTACTTGTTTCTTCATCAGGATGAACCCATTTTCTTTGCCAGTCATATATGTCCCTACTGGTAGTTTTATATATTTATATATATGTAGAGGTATAATTTCATTTTTTCATATTTACTTACTTATGTGCATGTATAAGAGTTTTTGATTTTCCCAACTTAAAAGCAATTACTTTTACTTTGTAAAATGCTTCTTGATTGAAAGAATCAGGCTGTTCACTTCCTTGAATTAATTTAATGAATTTCTTGACATATATAATCATGTGCAAAGAGATTTGTATTTATTTTTAAGTGGTTCTGTCTCAAAACCAAATAAGAGTTGAATGGTCTAGAAGTTAAAAGAAGCAAATGGTCATTCAGAAGTGAGCCAAATAACCCCAGAACAATAAACAAAAGGAGGACTAGTTTGCCATAATATTCTCCTCACCTGCTTCAAAAGAAATCATTTTAGCAGATAACCCAGATTGATTTCATTAATATGCTCACCTATTCAAAAAATTGAGAGCAGTCCCTCTTCCCAAATTCCTCTTAGCGCCCATTTATCCACAGCCCATAAAATATTATTGGCTGTTTCACTATCCATATGTTTCCAGTAATCTGAATTTTGCCTCAACCAAAAAGTAACAAACAGTAAGTAGAGCCAGATATAAATAAAAGTAGATTAATGTGTCCTCTGACATGCCCAGCAAGTAAGTGTCCATTTTTCTTTGAGGATCTCCAAAAAAGAGAAGCCCACACTACCTCTTGAAATCATCTTTTCCACTTTGAAGAACATCTTATTTTGAGGGAGACACTAGATCTAAATTTGCCCCTTTGACATTACCACTCATGACTCTTGGCTATGTCTTCTGGAGCTATACAGAAAGACCCCAAAACCCAGATCCCTACAGCAATACAAAGGTGCCTAAAGAAAATCTTCATGTTTGTCCTGTTTTCTCTTCTCCAAGTTAATCAGTACAATTCTTTCTATTGTTCCTTCTATAATATGACTGTAGGGCTCTTCACTGTCTTGGTTGCTCTCTGTCTTATCAGTATTTTTAGGCTCTGGCACCAAAAAGAAATGGAGTATTTCAGATGAGGATGGATAAGTCAAGTAGATTTATGAGAACCCTACTCCTGGAAGTTGTTCCTCTTTTAATGAAGCTTAATATCACATTTTCTTTTCACTGCCACACTGCCCTGCTTACATACTTATTGAGCCTATTCCCAAATATTTTCTCATATACTGTTTAATCATTTTTCATTCTTATCTTGTACTTGTAAAGCTGATATTTTTTGTTATTAAGTATAAGACTTTACAATATTCTTTTTAATTTTCAATTTATTTTAGCATAGAAGATCTTAACCTGAGGTTTGTAAATTATTTTCTCAAATGTGTTTTGATAATTATGTTGATTTAATTGGTTTTATAACATTACATGATTTATCTTAAATCATTATGGAATATACCTTGGGAAAGTTTTCATAGGCTCCATCACATTTAAAAAAATGATTCTATGAGGTTAATCCCTCTTCTAGCATTTTTAGAGCATTTTCAATATTGTATTCACCTTCCAGTATTTTATGTATGTCCTCCAGACAAATTTGTTTACTATGCCAACTCTACTTTTATCTAATTATTAATAGAAATTCTAAACAGCAATTTTAGAATCAGATGACCAAGATAAATTACTATATATTTTCTCTTGTCCTTACTCTCTAAAGCAGTTCCCTGGGTTAAGAAACTATTAGCAGAGTACCAAGAATGTCCAACCCTCTCTCTTCTAATTGTACATTCCTATTCCCCCCCCCCAAAAAAAAAAAAAAGCAAAGATCTGCTTTCAGCAAAAGAAATTCTGAGAGAAATTTAAAAGGGAGCCAACATATATGGCTTTATGAGTTCTGAAGGAAAGGGAGCTGAAGTTCAATTGGGGCTAATCATTACTGCCTCAGAGGCTAAGGGGGTTTATATCAAAGCCAATTAAAATATATTCCTGTGTTAAAGGAACCTTGATAGAGCTTGTAAATCCAGTCCTGGGAATAAAATAGAATCAAAAAAGAAAGAGTCAAAAAGTATGCAAAAAATTAATATGTTATAAAAGTAAAATCACCAAAGATTTCACAAGGAAAAGAATTCATTAGAAACCTATAATACAAACAGATAAATCAATAGAGAAGATGCTAAAGTTAAAAGGTAAAACAAATTAAATTGTCTAAGGAATTACGTGCTTTTCTAAACAAATATCTCAAGATAAAGGAAATTGAATTAATATCCAATTAATTTCTAAAGAGAGCAAAAAAAAACCAAACAAATTACACTGAAGTTTTTCCAAATGCTTCAAGAGAGAAATTGAACTCTTAAAACACGTGAATCACTCTACTGTAGAAAGTCTATCCCAAAAAACTGTAAAAAAGAGAAAAACAGATTCAGAATACAGATATGCTTAACTAAAGGAGAATCACAGAAAAGAAAAATAAAACACTTTAAACTTAAAAAACAACAAACCTTATTTCTGTATAAGCAATCTTGATTTTGAAAACAGGAAGTATAGAGAAAGCTTGAAGATTGTTATTGTTTTTTAGTCACGTCCAATGTCTGATTATTTGTAACCTTAGTTGAGGTTTTCCTGACAAAGATACTTCTATTTCCTTTTTCAAATCATTTTACATATGAGGAAACTGAGGCAGATAGGATTAAGTGATTTTCCCAGGATCACACAACTGATCAAGTGTCTGAGATCAAATTTGAACTTTGGTTTTCCTGACTCCAGACTGATGCTCTCTCTATTGGCCAACTAGTTGAACATTATAATACAAGCACTAACACACACACACACACACACGTACATCCACTCATATATACCCAAAAAAAAAAAAAAAAAAAAATCTGAAGTTCTAGATTCACAAAAGAAATTGAAAGACCAATTGATATTGAAAACCAGTTTTAAAAAATTCCACAGAATGAATTCAAAGAAAAAAATATTGAGGTTCAAACTCCAAGACACATAGTGGCTAAATTAAACCATTTTAAAGAAAAAAATTCAGCTCCGCAGGAAGAAATACCATTGACCATAAAGGAAAAGAAATGTGATTAATATAAGATTATTTTACATCCTCAAGAAACTTCAAAAGACAATAGAATAATATATTCTAACATTTTTAAAAAATGAACATTCAATAAAAAAAAGTGTTTGAAGTATTCCTCTCACTTTGCCAGAAAAATAAAAACAAACATGAGTGGATTATTCAAACTGCAAAAATCTTAAACAACAAAAATCCAAGAAAATATATAAATACAGCTATCAAGGAAAGAATAAGTAGCACAGTAAATAACCCCTTCTCTAGAAACTTAAAAGAAAAAAACTGAAGAGAAAATCATTTTGGGTTATAAATAAGAGGGATCATGAGATTTCTTGCCAAAAGTAACAAGGAGATGCAGATAAAAGCAAAAATAGAAGTGAGAGTAGAGAAATAAACAATGCTAGATTTTTTCTAGCTATGAATTTTTTTTTTAAGTAAAATGTATTTTGTAGGTCTTATATGCAAAATGGGAGGGAACACAGAAGAAAAGAGAAGTTATGGAAGACAGAGGGAAATGTGTGATGTACAGGGAAATTCCTATCATTAGACAGTGTTTCTATCCTCAGTACCTTTCTCATAAGCTGATGCTTCAAAGAATCAGAACAACAGAAAAACAAAGCAGTCAGGTACAATATGTGGGAAGATAATTATATAGGCATTAGTTAAAAGAGAGAGATAATTAAAACTCACTGTTTCAGAAGTTTTAATCAATGAGGAACCCCCTCCCCAAAAAATAAAATAACCCAACATCAAAAAGCTAAAGAAGGAAGAAACGAATATGTAGAATACTAAATAATAAAAGTTCAAAATAGACAAAAATAGAAGGGGTTCATAAAGAGTATGAGAAGGAAATCTTTTTTTAGAAAAATCCTTCTTAGAAAAAAGTACAAAAGAATTACCAAAAGAAGATGAGGAGTAAAAAAAAAAAAAAAAAGAAATTTTGAAGTAAAGGAGAAAAAAGAAGGGGAAGTTTGGATAACTAACAGAAAGAAATGAGAGAAAAAGAAATCATTAAATAGAACTCCAAAATTAGGGAACTGGTTGACTTGAAGGAAGGGTAAAATTTAAGCTTGGGAATTAGAAATCTAACAAGAAAAATAAATCAAAATTCAGAACAAAAGTTTCAGCATTGAAAATGATGAGCTACTTTAACTACAGAAGTGGTAAACAACACTAAAATCAAGTACTTTTATAAAACTAATGACACTAATAAACAAGTTTATAAAAAAAGAAGATGGCAGAAAATTAATTTAAAAAGAAAAACAAAGAAATATGGTAAAAATTAAAATGTAACTTGAAGAAATGAATTATACTCGGAAGCAAATATAAACAAATATATGCCTTCAAAAAAATTGACACCAAAAATTACCCCCCAAAATTTAAAATCTTTCAACTAATAGAAGACTAGACAGCCATGTTAAATAATGTACTCTGTGACCAAAAAAAAAAAAAAGAAATAGTAAAAGAAATAGTATTAGTAATAAAGAAACTACCAAAAGGAGGGGAGGGGAAATGCTGGTGCTGATAGATTTTTTTTTTTTTTCAGAAAAGGGGAGATTCCAAATTACTATTTTAAATCACTAATAAGATGAGAAATTCAAAATAGAACAATCTTAGGTTTCATTTCTCAATCATCAAAGTAACAAAGATGAAAAAAGATGAGCCTATTCCATGTTGGAGTAGTTGTGAATAGTGACTCCCTAATACATTTGTGAAGTTGTAATTTAGTAGGCCAATGTCTTTATTGCACTTCCCATTCCACCATTAACTTTCTGTACTATTCTCCTTACATTAGAAGCACACCATGTTCTGTGACATCACTAGAAGTACAGTCCACCTCTGTGGTTCATTTCCATTAGACTATAGGTCTAATGCCTTATTTGGGTAGTTATGAAGTTTTCTCTTTCCCTAAGCAATTTTTTGAATTTAATAATTCTTATAGAATCCAAGTTCCATATGTAATACCAAAGATATCTAAAATACACAAAAGCTTATATAGTTTTATTTTAAGCATTTTGTATTTGGACCACATATAAAGGGATTTAAAAAATACTTTTCCTTGCTTCTATTAGACCATTTAATTCAGTGTTTGATAATAATGCAGTTCTAATGAACTAAAGAAGACTAATGGGTAGGTAGAAAATGAGATAAATTTGACTACTTTTCATTTCTAGGAAATTTAATATTCAACAGTGGCCTTTGGGAGTGTAATTAGGAGGACACCTGAGGCCAATCAAATTTGGCCTTAAATTTCTAAACTAAATTATTAGAGAACTGTGATCATTTACAGTTTTTTTCAATTGTTGTTGATGGGCTTGGATCTGTTGCTTTGAAAAATATGCATGTCATGCTGTCCTTGGCAAATTTATCTGAATTTTTGTTGAACAGCCCCTAGGCAATTTTATTTCCAGCCTCTGGCTTTTGCTTGGCTGGGCATTCATTGCCCATTGATACTGTTCCAGGAAATCTATCTTTTGGCTTCTGCTTGGCTAGACAGGGTTGGATGGTATATTCAATAATCTTTATTTCAATATTCTAACAAGAAATATTTCTTGCTGATTTCACCCCCACTGACTATTTGGGCTTCTGGTATATCTCATTTCAAATATGTGGCTTAATCTCATAGCTATGATTTTTATTTTCCTTTTGCTTTGCCTTAATTACATGATGAAGGTGATTTAATTAGTGAAATCTTTTGCACCCCATCCCAAATAGCCAACTTGGCTTATTCTTTTCCTATTAGTATTTGTTTGCCTGGTTGAGGTTTAGGGAGTACACTAAAAGAAGGGAATAAGTAATCAGACCAGGAAATGGCTTCTAACCTTCTCATTCGAGCCCTCTTTATTTCCTTCTTGCTATCTTTACTTAATGAGAGTAGATTGTTGAACTGATTTGATCACTAAGTAATAAATTGATTTTTTTGAAGTAGTTTTCATGTCTTGTATAAAGTTGAAGCTAAGTCCATGAGAATGTGTATTTCTAGGTTCACTTAATGGCCTCTGAGGAAGATGGATTACTGTTTGGGGTAACTAATATGTAGTGAAGCCCTTATTTAAAGTCTGTGTTCTGAAGAATCATATTTTCTAGAACCAGACCCATAAATTGTTCCTGAGTTTAGTTTTTGTGTGTTTTAAGTTTATTTTGGAACAGAATTATAAATGGTAGAGCAAGGAATCCATTCTTAAGTCCTGAAGAGAAGAAAAACTGAATGTTTATTTCTTGCTCCTTGTTTCTAAGAATCTTTCCAAATCTCTTTAGTTTCCTTCTCTTCCCTCCTCTGAAATAAACTAGATGTGTTAATTTATTTTGCAAGTCTACATTTAAAAAACACTATGATAATGCACAATAAAGTTTTCTTTTATAAGGATTAAAAGGTAGTGAACAGATACTGAGCACTTCTTAATACTCAGTAGTGTGAAATCGCCCTCCCCAAGTTATCACTGTTCATTTTGTTGGGAAATTGAATGGCCACTTTTAGGGCTCAATTTCTTTACCTCTGAAGTTTTTAAATCTCTTCTTCTCCTAGATACTTCTCTCTAGCCTTGTGTAATGTTTACTTTGTTTCTTTATTTATCTATATGAATACTTCTCATCAGTGTCCCCTACTGCATATTTGTCCATACCATGTTTATTCTCCTTGAATGTCTCCTAAAGTGTTCTATTCTGGGTCCTCTTATTATTTATACATGTGCATGCACACATACACACACAGTGCACACACACACAGTACACACACACATGTATATTGTATAAAATAGCTTACATGTCTGCACATGTGTATATATACAAATAATAAGAAACATCATGATATTAATGGCTATTGAGTCTTATGTGAATGAAATTCCAGTAGAGGATATTGATAAATAATATTCAGATAGATAAAAAGAAAAACAAATGAAGCAAAGTATGTGTGTACATACATATATTCTCTCAGCAATATCATCAGATTCATTTATCATCCCTTTGCAGATATTATCCAGAACACCAATATATCCAACTTTAGTATCTCTCCTGAAATATAGTCATACACTACTAGCTGCCTTTTGGACATCTCTAATGTCTTTCTCCAACTTCAGTCCTTTATCTATTCATATGCAAAAGTAATGATATTAAAGGATAGAGCTATATATTGTCATCTTTAAATAAGTAAACTGCTGATTCTCTTTTATAGACAGAGTATAATATAAAGTCCTCTGACAATCAGAGCTCATCACAAACAGTCCCTTCACTATTTTCTCAGTGTTTTCAGACTTTCACTTTATTCTCTATACTCAGTGATCCAGCCAAATTTACTGGTGCCCTTACCCAACATATTCTGCCTCCCATCTCCACACCTTGGCAATGTTTACTCACCTTGACTGGAATGCCCTCTCTTTTGCAGTTTCTTCCTCTATCTTAGTTATCTCCTTTCTTAGCTTCCTTTGCTTCTTTCAAGTAACAACTCAAATGCCATCTACTGAAAGAAACTTTTCCTGGTCTCCATACATCTCTAGCCTAGATGCTAGTGTCTTTCTCTCCTCTACTCTAAATATACTTTATAAATCACCCATTATTATCATATTGTCATTCCCATCCCCATACACAAATACACACACACACACACACATACACACACACACACACACACACACACACACACACACACACACACACACACACACACAAAACCTCTGTTAAAATGTAAGGTTCTTGAGTGTAGGGAGTAGTGTTATGTTTTCTCTGTATTTCTAGTGCTTGAGATAGTGTCTGCTATACAATAATACAATAAAACATGATTGTTGGCTGACCAATTTTTCATTTTATTTACATAGATATTTGAGAATTTTTAAATTATGTTGTCTAATTTAGATTTACCCAAGCCAAACTTTCTTCAAGTCTGATTTTAGCTTAAAAGCTTCCTGTTATTCTTAATTGTTATTGGAGTAGAAGGATATACTTTGAATAGAATAAATTTATATAGACTTGCATTTCTCTAGAATAGACTTGAAATATTGATCTATTTCCCACCAAAACAGAGCTTTAAAAAGATTCCTTTACTATTTAATACTCATTCTTCAGTACTTCTCATATCTTAAAACTGAAAAAGATGCCTGCTGTTAGAATCATTTCCTTTGGGTCTTAGCTCCTGCTTTTGTATTGAGTAAGCTCCCTCTTTATTTGACATACTCTAACATTTACTGTTAAGCAATTCTCAATTATAAATCAAAAGCCCTTCTATGAGCCCCCACAAGAAAAATATAAGGATTGCAGTGCATTTAAGCTGATTGATCACAAGGTCACAGTAGATTTAAGGCTTCAGTGAAGCATTTTTTTTAATACTGGGGTCTACTGAAGAGATTTTTCTGTTTGTGGTAAATCTAGTATTATTTAGATTAACTGTTTTTGTTTGCTTGTTTTGTTTTTTTCTCACCCCCTCTTCTGAAACCATACTTAAAAGTTAATTGGGACTATGTATACCCTTTGATCCAGCAGTGTTACTACTGGGTTTATATCCCAAAGAGATTTTAAAGAAGGGAAAGGGGCCTATATGTGCAAGAATGTTTCTGGCAGCCCTCTTTGTAGTGGCCAGAAACTGGAAACTGAGTGAATGCTCATAAATTGAAGAATGGCTGAATAAAGTGTGGTATGTGAATATTATGGAATATTGTTGTTCTGTAAGAAATGACCAGCAGGATGATTTCAGAAAAGCCACTAGAGACTTACATGAACTGATGCTGAGTGAAATGAGCAGGACCAGAAGATCATTATATACTTCAACAACAATACTGTATGATGGTTAATTCTGATGGACAATGAGATGAACCAAATCAGTTCCAATAGAGCAGTAATGAACTAAACTATTTACACCCAGTGAAAGAACTCTGGGAGATGACTATGAATTCCCAGTCCCTCTATTTTTGTCCACCTGCATTTTTGATTTCCTTCACAGGCTAATTGTACACTATTTCAAAGTCCGATTCTTTTTGTACAGCCACATAACTGTTTGGGCATGTACACATATATTGTATTTAAGACTAATTACTTTATAGTAATATATATATATGTATATATATATATATATATACATATATATATATACTATAGTATAGTACTTTAACATACTTAACATGTATTGATCAACCTGCCATCTTGGGGGAAGGGGTGGAGGGATGGAGGGGAAAAGTTGGAACAAAAGGTTTTGCAATTGTCAATACTGAAAAATTGCCTATGCATATATATTGTAAATAAAAAGCTATAATAAAAAAGTTAATTGGGGAGGAAGCTATATTTCCAAATCTTGACTTTGATTTTAATTTGCATAAGGAATCAGTAGCTCCTCAACCTTGAAGAACCATCTAACTGGGCACATGCCCATGATAAATGTGGAAGCAAAAGGAGTGGTTCTTCCAATGGTGAATCAATTTGTATTCTGCCTAAATATTCTGTTTCTTTTCATTCTTTTTTGTTAAATAAACTTATTTTGTTCAATATTATTTGATCTGTGTCTTATTTGGTACCATTTGCAAGCCTTTTCTAAAGAAAAAAACAAAAAACAGAAACAAATCAAGCTTGTCTTCACCATATTTTGCTTTCTACTTCCTTTAATCAATAATAGAAATCTTCAGTTTCTTTAAAGAAAAATAGTTTTGCTTTTTGTCTTGGCTTTTGCCAAAGCTTTTTGAAGAATTACCAAAAGAGTTATTTCATCTCCTCCCAAAAAGAAATGCTAAGAAATAAGCAAATAATTCATGATACATACTTAAATTACAAACAAATATTTCACTCTCACCTCAGATTTACTGTTGGAGCAGTTTACTCATATCTTATGGTCAGCCTGTAGTCAACAACTCATTCTTCTGAGGATGGTAATTTCTCATAATGGTAGTTACAAGAAGACCTCCTACATATCAATCAGAATACCCTGAGGAAACCAGGAACTCCTAAATTCTTAAGGTAGCTACTTAGCTTGAAAAGAACATCTCACCTCTTACTTTGATATACACTATCCAGCTCACTTAGACAGCACATACTCTTACTGCCAAGCTTGTGCAGTCAAAGTAGTTGCTGGGGGATGTTAATATTTGCCCTCTCCTAGGAAATCCAAAGGAGAATCTCAGAATTGTGTCATGTACAACGGACAGAAAAAGAAAGCATGAAAGTAGAATTACTCCTTTAAAAATCTACCAAATGGTAATTTCTCCCTGGATGAGGGACCAAGACTTATGGGGAAAAAAAAATATTTAAACATCTTCTAATGTTAGCATTTACTTCAGAAAGTATCAAGATCCATGTCTGCATACATTTTCTTTGACAAAACACTCAATTTGGGGAAAGGAAGGTAAGATAGCATATGTGAATACCAACCAAAAAGTGTTAATTATACATACTTTTTATCTCAGGGTCCTCCTATCAGATAAGATTAGATTGCATCCTCCCCTTCAGGGAGAGATCCCCTTTCCATAGATTGAATTAGTGAGGTTCCCCTGATTGCCCCAATTCCAATTCTAACCGGTTTTTATTTGCTATCTTTTTGACTTTGGAGAAGTCTCTTTTCCTCCTTGAAACTCAGTTTCTTCCACTATAAAGTAATTAGTCTTAAATTATCATGACATATTTTCCTAAAAAATTATTTTTTTTAATTTTTAAATATGCATTGCTACATGAATCATATTGGAAGAGGAGAATCAGAACAAAGAGGAAAAACCATGACAGAGAGAGAGAGAGAGAAGAAAAACAGAAAAAAGAAGTGAACATAGCATGTGTTGATTTGCATTCAGTCTTCTTATTTCTTTTTTCTGGATAGCATTTTCTATTCAAAGTTTATTGAGATTGCCTTGGTTCACTGAACCACTGAGAAGAACCAAGTCTTTTATAGTTGGTCATCACACATTCTTGCTGTTGCTGTGTACACAATATTCCCAGTTCTGCTTGTTTCCCCTCAGTATCGATTCATGTAAATCTTTGCAGGCCCTTCTAAAATCATGTGGTTCATCATGTTTTATAAAACAATAATCTATAACCTTCATATATTATCATCACATATTCAGTCATTCTCCCATAAGAGCTGCTACATTTTGACACATGTGGGTCCTTTTCCCTCCTTTATGATTTTCTTGGGATACAGTCTCAGAAGTGGTATTGCTGGATCAAAGAGTATGCAGTGTTATAGCCCTTTAGGCATAGTTTCAGATTGCTCTCCAGAATGGTTGGATCATTTCACAACTGCACCAATAATGAATTAGTGTCCCAGTTTTCCCACATCCCCTCCCAACATTTATCATTATTTTATTTTTTTTTTTTAATCAACTTAGCCAATCTGAGAGGTATAAGGGATTGTAGAGGCCCTGAACTCTAAAAGGGAAAAAGTGTATTTAAATCTAGGTGGCATGGTGCTTATAGTTAAGTACCTATTTAATGTGAGATAATTTTTCTCTATGGTGATGTAATGGTTGCCTGTGCTCAGTGTGGTGTAGTGATGTAATTGTGCTGAAGTATTTAAGTGCTGGGACAACTGGGAATGCTCTCTCAGCCATAGACTCAGAGAAGACTTAAGGCTCTAGATTTCAGATGCTAGACTCCATCTTTGACCAGCTATGTGGTAGCTCTCCTGCCTCCTTCACTCCCCTACTAAGACCAAGGACTCGGACTTCAGAGAGCTAGTCTGGACATTACAAAGGAGTACCTCAGAATTGTTTTAATTTGCATTTCTCTAATCAATTGTGATTTGGAGAATTTTTTCATATGACTATGTATGGCTTGAATTTCATCATCTGAAAATTGTCTTTTCATATCCTCTGACCATTTATCAACTGGGGAATGACTTGTATTCTTATAAATTTGGTACAACTCATTGTATATTTTAGAAATGAAACCTTTATCAGAAACATTGGCTATAAAATTTTTTTCACCAACTTTTTGCACTTTCCTTTTAATCTTGTTTCTATTGGTTTTGTTTATGCAAAAGCTTTTTGATTTAATGTAATCAAAGTTGTCCATTTTGCCTTTGATAATGTTCTCTAGTTCTTCTTTGGTCATAAATTACACCCTTCTTCAAAGATCTGATATGTAAATAATCCCTTCCTCTCCTAATTTGTTTATAGTATCACACTTTATGCCCATATTATGTACCTATTTGACCTTATTTCGGTTTGGGGTGTGAGATGTAGATCTATCTTGATTTTCTGACATATAATTTTTCAATTTTTCCATCAATTTTTGTGAAATAATGAGTTCTTATCCCATAAACTAGAGTATTATTAAATACTAGATTATTATAGGCATTGATTATTAGGTTATATGGTTACAAACCTATTCCACTGATCTTCCTTTCTATTTTAGCAAGTATCAAATGGTTTTGATGAATACTGCTTTGTAATGTAGCCTTAGCTTTTGCTACTGCTAGATCACTATTCTTTTTATTTTTTTTAACATTAATTCCCTTGCTATTCTTGTACTTTTGTTCTTCCAGATTAATTTTATTACTATTTTTCCTAGTTTTATAAAATGATTTTTTGACTGCTTAATTGGTATGGTACTGAACAAATAGACCAATTTAGGCAGAATTGTAATTTTTATTATATGCAATTGAAATTTTTTCCATGTTGTTTAGATCTCACTTTATTTGTATGAGAAGTGTTCTGTAATTGTATTCATATAGTTCCTGTTTTTGTCTTGCTAGATAGATATCCACATATTTTATTTTGTCTATAGTTATTTTAAATGGAATTTCTCTTTCTATCTTACTGCTGGGCTTTGTCAGTAATATATAGAAAGCTGATGATTTTTGTGGGTTAGTTAATTTTATATTCTGCAACTTTGCTAAAACTGTTAATTGTTTCCAGTAGATTTCTGGATGATTTTCTAGAATTCTCTAAGTATATCATCATAGCATCTGCAAAGAGTGACAGTTTTATCTCTTCATTTCCTATTCCAATTTTTTTTTTAATTTCTTTTTTTCCTATCTCTAAAATCAACATTTCTAGTACAACATTGAATAATAGTGGTACTAATAGGCGTCCTTGTTTCACTCTTTTCATTTATGATATTGGTAATTTATTCTTTACTGTTTCTAATTAAATTAATCA
Organism: Sminthopsis crassicaudata; assembly: GCF_048593235.1. NCBI lineage: Eukaryota > Metazoa > Chordata > Mammalia > Dasyuromorphia > Dasyuridae > Sminthopsis > Sminthopsis crassicaudata. Next base: position 235,486,746 of record NC_133620.1, on the reverse strand, counting down.
AAGATTTATCTATTTTTTGGCTTTTTCATAAAACCAGCTCTTAGTTTTATTAGTTCAATAGTTTTCTTCATTTCAATTTTATTAATCTCTTCTTTGGGCTTCAGAATTTCTAATTTAGTATTTAATTGGGGGGGGGTTAATTTGTCCTCTTTTTAGCTTTTTTTAGTTGCATGCTCAATTCATTGATCTTCTCTTTCTCTATTTTATATAATTGTATCCCATAAGTTTTGATATGTTGTCTCATTATTGTCATTCTCTTGGATGAAATTATGCATTGTTTCTGTGATTTTTTGTTTGATCCCCTCATTCTTAGAGGGGAAGGTTGATCTCCCCTGCTAGTATAGACATGCTATTTTTCCATGTAACTGATTTAATATCTTCTCTTGGAATTTATATACTCTGCCACTTGATGAATATACATTTAATATACATTCCTACTTCATTGTTTACAGTACTCTTTATGAAGATGTAGCTTTCATCCTTATCTCTTTTAATTGAATCTATTTTTACTTTTGCTTTATCTGAGATCAGAATGGTTACAACTGCTTTTTTTTTTTTTTTTTATTTTTTACTTTACCTGAAGCATAATAAATTCCACTTCCTTTGATTTGTGTGTCACTCTGTGTTAAATGTGTTTCTTTTAAACAACATATCGTACGGTTCTATTTTTTAATCCACTCCACTATTTGCTTCCATTCTATAAGAGTATTCTTCCCATTCACATTCACAGTTATGATGACCAGTTCTGTATTTCCCTCCATCCTATTTTCTCTTTTGTATATAGCAGTGTTTTGTTTTTTTTAACTCATCCCAGTTACCTTATCTTCTGTCATCCTTCCCCTTCTCTTACTTTTTTTTTTCCTTAATGTTTCTGTTCTTCCTTCTTTGCAGCACCTCCCTTTTCTTTCCCCTTTCTCCTCCTACTTCTTTATAGGGTTAGATAAATTCCTGTACCCAACTGAATGATTAAGTTATTCCTTCTTTGAGCCAAGACAGATGAGATCAAACTTCAGATAATGCGAATCCCCCTCTCTTCTTTCCCTTGATTGTAATAAGACCTTTTTGCTTTCTCATGTGATTTAATTTGTCTCATTGTGTTTCCCCTTTCTTCTTCTCCCAGTGATCCTTTTTCTTTGATATCATCACATCACAGTCCATTTACAACCACATCTTCAGTCCAATTATGCCCCAGTAATAGATAGTTACAGATATCATATTCTCATCTATAGTTGTAGACAATTTAAACTTTAAATGACATATATTTTTCCTTGTTTACCTTTCTATGCTTCTCTTGAGTTCTGTATTTGAAGATTAAAATATCTATTTAATTCTGTTTTTTGTTTTTTGTTTGTTTGTTTGTTTGTTTGTTTGTTTGTTTTGCTGAGGTTGTTGAGATAAAATGACTTGCACAGGGTCACACAGCCAGGAAGTGTTAAGTATCTGAGGCCAGATTTTAATCAGTTCCTCCCATCTTCAGGGCTGGTGCTCTATCCACTACACCAACTAGCTGCCCTTAGTCCTAGTTTTTCAATAGAAATGATTGAAAGTCTCTTACTTCACTGAAGTTCCATCTCCTTAGCTGATAGATGATGATGCTTACTTAGTCTTGCTGAGTAGCTAATTCTTGAAAGTAACCTCAGGTCCTTTGCCTTCCAGAATATTATTCCAGGTCTTCTGATCCTTTATATTAGAACCTGTCAGATTCTGAATAATCTTATCTTTTGCCTTGATAATTGAATTGTTTTTGTCTGATAGGTTGTAATATTTTTTTTTCCTTGACACTGGGGTTCTAGAGTTTTGCAACAATATTCCTTGGGGTTTTCCTTATAGGATCTCTTTCCAAAGGTGATTGATTGATTCTTTCAATGACTATTCCCTTGTCTTTCTAGATTATCAGGACAGTTTTCCTTGATGATCTCTTGAAGAATGCTACTTAGGCTCTTCATTTGATCATGTCCTTCAGGTATACCAATGATTTTTTAATTACCTCTTCTGGATCCATTTTCCAATGACATATTTCACCTGTTCTTCCATTTTTTCATTCTTTTCAGTTTGTTTGACTCATTCTTAATGTCTCAAAGTCATTAACTTCCATTTGCCTCATTCTAGTTTTTAATGTGTTATTTTCTTTAGTTAGCTTTTGTATCTCTTTTTCCATTTGAGTAACATTACTTTTAAAGATATTTTTTTTTCTTCAGTTGATATTTATTTGTTAGGATTACTAAGTGAGAACTGAGGTTGTCTGGATAGTTACAAGGTGAGAACTCAGGTTGACTTGATAGAGGGGGCAAGCTCATTGGCTGGGGTGGTTCTTCCCAGAAGCCCTTGCATTATCCCACGCCCATTCTCTGGGAGAATAAAAGAAGAGGACTCTCAGAGAAAGAAGACTCTCTGCATTACATCAGGCCTGACGGGGCTCTCTGCAGGAAGGGAAGTCACTTCTAAGGACAAGAGTTAACAGCAACTGCCTGGAGACAACGGTTCTCTACAGGAAGAAGAATCTGTCGGAGAGATTTGAGTAAAAGACACAGCAGATCTCTTCCCAGAGAGCGATCCAGCAGCTTCTAGAGACGACAGCACGCTACACTTGGCGTCCACACGTGGGGCAAGGACTTTTACTTATCCTGACAAGAGGAGCTAGACCAGACCTTTGCAATTTGGCGCCCGAACAGGGACAGACACAGTCCTGATTCCAGTGGAAAAGCTTCTGATCTAGATCTCAGTCTCTCTGACCCAGAACCGTGAGTAACGAGGAAACTTTGTTAAAGATTAAGTGAGCGTGCTAATAGATAAATAAGGAACTTAACTTGTTAAGGGCTAAACCAGGAATCTCTTATAGCTGAAATGGGGCAGATGTTAGCTATATTCAATCCCTGGACCTCAGCCGACTCAACCTCAGCCCCAGACGCAACCTCAGCTCCATTCAGGAGTGGTACTATAGAGAGTATAATCAAGATAATTGAGGAGCAGAGTTTACTTGTAACCTGGGTACAGATTGCTAAACTCTTGGCTGCATTAAGACGCACATCCCCTTGGTTCTTAGAGGAAGAAAAGATAGATGTAGATAAATGGAAGCTAGTGGGATATGAAATGAAAGAATTTCAAGCAAAAAATGGGCCTCGTTCAATTTCTGCAGAAGTATTTTATATCTACAACATAGTTCAATTAGCCTTAAACTATCAAGCAAGTTGTAGGAGAAGGAAAAGTTCTAAAAATGAACAGAGGAGGAAGTGTGAGGAAAAAAGGAAAGATCAAGATCTTTCCCTAGAGCAAGAGGATTTAAATGAGGAATTATGGTATGATTCTCTTGAAGAAGCTTCAACCCTGCCTAGAGAACAGATTATTGACAGGCCCACATCAACCCCACCTTCAGAGATGGAGGAAGAAAGAGGGGAAGAGGCAGAAACACAAACAGAATTGCCTGTGAAGAAGCCTAAGCCTATGACAAGATTAGAAAAAGCATTGGTTAAAGCTAAGAGAGAAGGACAGGATATAAGTGATTTTATACATGCATATCCTGTGATTGAAAATACTGACTCTGTAGGTAAAAAAAGGAGAAGATATGCACCTTTAGATTTGAATACAATTAAGGATTTGAAAAAAGGTTGTACCCTTTATGGGGCTACATCAGCTTATGTCAAAATGTTACTAGATGGTTTGTCTTATGAAGTCCTAACCCCGAATGATTGGAAATCCATAGCAAGGACATGTCTGGAACCTGGAGAAAATTTATTATGGCTTGCGGAATTTCATGAATTATGTAAAATTCAAGTCAGATGCAATTTGGAAATAGGAGTTAACACACAATTCACTTTTGAGCATTTAGCTGGTGAAGGTCAGTATGGAGAGAATTCGGAACAGATTAATTATACCATGACAATATATGAACAAATTGCTAAGGCTGCAATAAAAGCTTGGGGTGTCCTTCCTGGACAGAAAGATCGTGGAGAGGCTTTCACTAAAATACAGCAAGGTCCCAATGAACCTTTTGCAGATTTTGTGGGACGTTTGCAAACTGCTGTCAAAAGAACTATTGGAGAAAATTCAGCTACAGAAATAATGACCAGACATCTGGCTAAGGAAAATGCCAATGAGATTTGCAAAAGAATTATATGGGGATTAGACAAAGATGCTCCTTTAGAGGAGATCATAAGACGCTGTGCTACAGTGGGAACAAATGCTTTTTACACCCGGACAATGATGAATGTGGAAAGACAGGGTCCCTCCTGGCAAGGGCCTTCTAGAGAAACTCGGCGATGTTTTCAATGTGGAAAAATTGGGCATCTAAGAGCTCAGTGTAGGTATGGAGATACAGTGAGAAGACAGGGTGAAAGAAGACCTAAAACCCCATGTCCAAAATGCAATAGAGGACTCCATTGGGCATCAGAGTGTAGAATAATTTAGGGAAATGGGATGAGGGGCCCAGGTCCAGGGCCCCAGGCAAAAAAGACTTGGGGCATGATGGCAGCTGATGTTACACCCAAAGAACCTTTAGAAGGCCAGGACTCTGATTTAATCAATCAGCAGAGAAGCAATCACATGGCAGAAAGGGATTACCTGATAAGTCAGTCAAAAGGCAATCAGATTGCAAAAATGGATTACACTTGGGGAGAATACAGGCCTTTTAAACCAACAGGGCTGTGCCCAGTGCAAACAATTCCAATGTAATTGCCAGATGATGAGAAGATATTTAGAAAGTGGTAAATAGAAGGTAATTAGATAGGTTAAATGCCTGGGAGAGAGGGTTTGCTTGTATTTCTTCAGCAGGAGAAGGAATCAGATGGGTGCCAACGAGTCATATTCGCCTTGTCCACCAGAGAGAGACAGAAAAAGAGAAAGACCTCAAAATAAAGGAGAAGATCTAAGAAACATCTGACACTGAAAGATCATGGATAATAAGAAGACTGTTAAAGAACTTTAAAAACCAGCAGGAATCATTGGACTTCCTCACACAAGATGAGACTAATGGACAATGGACTTATGGACATTTATAAATTTTCAATTTATGATTATTTGATTATGATTATGTTATATACTTCTAGCATGTGTTATGTTACTATGTTACTATGTGCTTATGTAATTTATGTAATTATCTGTAATACTTCCCATATTGATGGATTTATGTTTCAAGGTCATGACTGTCCTATGTTCTAAATCAAAAGAAAGGGGGAGATGTTAGGATTACTAAGTGAGAACTGAGGTTGTCTGGATAGTTACAAGGTGAGAACTCAGGTTGACTTGATAGAGGGGGCAAGCTCATTGGCTGGGGTGGTTCTTCCCAGAAGCCCTTGCATTATCCCACGCCCATTCTCTGGGAGAATAAAAGAAGAGGACTCTCAGAGAAAGAAGACTCTCTGCATTACATCAGGCCTGACGGGGCTCTCTGCAGGAAGGGAAGTCACTTCTAAGGACAAGAGTTAACAGCAACTGCCTGGAGACAACGGTTCTCTACAGGAAGAAGAATCTGTCGGAGAGATTTGAGTAAAAGACACAGCAGATCTCTTCCCAGAGAGCGATCCAGCAGCTTCTGGAGACGACAGCTCGTTACATTTATTGTTTTATTTGACCAATTGTATTTGTTAAGGAATTGCCTTCTTTTTCCAAGCTGTTAATTCTATCTTTCATAGGTCTCATTTCTTTTCTCATTTTTTCTTCTGCTTCTCTTATTTGCCTTTTAACTTCTTGTGATCACTTCCAGAAGTGCTTGAGACCAGTTCATTTCAATTTTTGAGATTTCCTCTGTGGACATTTTGTCCAAGTCTGAGTTAGTGTTTTGGTCTTCCCTGTAACCATAGCAGCTTTCTATGATCGAAGTCTTTTCTTTCTTGCTTTTTTTCTTTTCTTTTCTTTTGGTATTTTCTTTTTTTGTTTTGTTTTTGTTTTTTCCCCTTTCCTTTCCTTTTCTTTTTTTTTAATTTATGGTAGAGTCCTGCCCCTGGATTAAAGAAGTATAGTCCTAAGCTTCCTATGCAGCCAACTCTGAGCCTTGGTTTTGAGCACTGGGGCCCTTTGTGTTTTCAGGGATTAGCTTTTCCAGGAAACAGCCTGGTTTCCCAGAATTTGCTTTCTGAGCTGAGACTGAAGGCTGCCCCACTGATCTGCTCCTTTACTGAGGCAGGAATTAGAGTCCCAGTTACTGATCTTCTGTGATTAACACCTTTTCATTGGCTTTCCCAGATTCCATCTGAGCTGAACTGAACACCCTTTTCACCCCAGTGAGACTAATGTTCTTGAAGTTTTTTTAGTCTATTTTGAGCTAGAGAGAGGTTTCATTCCATCAGACTGTTCTGAGGCGTGGTTTTCCAGGGAAACCAGCAGAGCTGCAGCAGTTTTCTAGCTTCACTCCACCCTCTTGGCTCCACTCTTGCTACAAGCACCCTTTCAACTGAAAAACTGACACACAGCTAAATGCAGAAAAAGTTCACTTCAAGTCCTTTGTGCAATCTTGATACATGGCATAAAGTGTGACAGTTCTTGTGTAAACTTTTTTATTTGAAAATATTGGAATGATTAATTTTTTAGAGACTTCTAATATAAAGATTGATTTTCTCAATGCTCTCTGTTCAGTAAAATTTGGAATAGAAAACACTGTGATAGTCAGTGTAAAGAAATAGAAGAAAATAAGAAAATTTTTCATTTAATACTTAACCTGTTTGATGGTATTCTGTGACTTGTTTTTCTTCTCTGCAGCATTCTAATTTCCTTCTCCAAGGTCTTGCTTTTACAGCAATATTTTTATTAAATGTGAAATTATGTTTAAACGTTTTGTGAAGCAACATATTTATTTCAGAAAGTGTCTTACTACCCATATGCAGGCCATTTGCCTAATTTTATATTATCATTCATACACTTTATTCCCTGTATAAATGTAAAAGGCTTTCCTTTATATGAAGCCTGTAGTCACTATATGTTATATAAATTCTTACTTAGAGGCTCTAAAAGCAAGATCAGATAATGACCCAAATAACATAATTCCTGGATCCTGAGTTGCTTTCTGGTCTTTATTCCAATATTCCAGTAGATGTGGGATCTCATTGATGTGAATATTCTCTCTAAAAGATAAATTTTATCTCTTATGTGCATGCTTGACTTTGTTTGCCCATAAATTTTACTACATGTCTATTTGAGAGAGTATCCATCCTGTGTGGTAGTCATCTACTTTTCATTTTCCTGATTTTACAGGGAGAACAATGGAGATTGAAAAAAATGTCCATCAATTGTTTCTCATTCTTGCTATATAACCCATCTCTTTTTTTTCAGTTCATCATCAGAATTTTTAAATTTTTCATAGTATTTTATTTTTTTAAATATATGCAAAGATATTTTTCAACATTCACCTTTGCAAAATCTTGTATTCCAAATTTTTCTTTTTATCTCTCCCTCTTCACCATCTCTAAGACACTAAGCAATCTGATAATAGGTTAAACATGTGCATTACTTCTAAACATATTTCCAAACTTTGCATGCTGCACAAGAAAAATCAAATCAAAAGTAGAAAGAAAAAAAACAAAAACATGAGAAAGGAAATAAAAACAAGCAAACAAGCAATAACAACAACAACCAAAAAATACTATGCTTAGATCTATATTCAGTCTCTGTAGTGTTCTTTCTGGAAGTGGATGACTTTCCATCTTAAGTCAATTACCTTGAATCACTTCATTTTAGGAAAAAAAAAAGTCTATCAGAGTCGATCATCACATAATCTTCTTGTTGCTGTGTACAATATATTGTCTTGCTTCTTTGCTCATTTTACTTGACATTAGTTCACATAAATCGCTCTAAGCTTTTCTGGAATCATCCTGCTAATCATTTCTTATAGAATCATTTCTTACATTAATATACCATAATTTATTCAGCCATTACTCAGTTGATTGCATCTACTCAATTCCCAGTTCCTTGTGTGAGAAGTATGAGAAATTAAATTTGCTGCAAAGTTATCTTGTTAAGACATCTCCAACCAATCACCGTATAAGTCAAGAAATTAGCTAGAAAACAAAATTCCTGACAAAGGGCACAGGCTTAAATCAGCCCAAACTGGTTTAAGTCAATGACAGGATAGAAACTTTTTGACATAGGGAATGGACACCTAATGAGGATTATAAATCTGACCTAATTGTTATTTGGTTTGTAAAGCCCACCAATGGTTAAACTCTAACTGTAAATCTACCCACTCTGAGCCTTGAAGGACCTGAACTAACAGTATAGACCTTGATCTGCCTTCAGTATTCAATGTGTGTCTGGGCAGGGAGCACACCCACTTCTCATGAGAATCCCTAATCAAAGGATTCTTCTCTCACTCTAAAAGATCATTGGGAGTAACAGTGGTCTTTGACCAGCTTACAACTGGTGAAGCAGTGAGCTATGGCAACTCTTACTAGGCTTACTCCCCCAACCCTGCTGAGTTCCATAGACTCTTTTGATAATACTTGCTACTTCAAAAAGAGCTGGTATAAACATTATTGCACACATGTGAGACCCATATCTTTTCAATCAATAATGTTTTTCTCCTATGACAGCATAGTTTTTCCATCCTTGTGTTGGAAAAATCATGCTTTCAAGTATAATATTTAATATAGAATAAAATGAGCATGACTTTTCTTACTATGGAAGCAATTGTGATTAACAGTCATTGACTGACTAAATGTATATTTCAGTAAGCACCTAGTCCAGGCAGCATGTCATTGTGGCACTGTATTTAAAGTTTAAAAAAAAAAAAAAAAAAGACCTGGCTTTAAAACATGCATCAGTATTTACTGCATATGTAACCCTAGGCAAATCACCTAGCTTTTCTGTGCATCAAATTATTTATTTGTAAAATGAGTAGACTGCATTCTGTATCCTATAAGAACCTTCCCAGATGTAAGTCTGTGATTTTTTGACTTTCAATATTATTTTAATTTCTGAATAGGTTTTAAGGCCCAGGTTTAAGGACAATGCTTGGAAGTTGTTTATGAGACATTAAGACAAGTTATTACATAGGTGGGTTTAATATAATATTGCATATTAAAATTAAAAAAAATTCTAATACAAATCTCAAACTACCAAATTTAAAAAAAAAACTTAGAATATTGAAGATTTTAGTTTTTTATTTTATATTTGGTGCTATAGAAATACAAGTGGCTTCATATTGTTACTTTTCATCTTATTACTTTCATTTGCGACTGAGACAACTAAGAATGATATATAGGTTTAAGGAAATTGACAAGTTATTTACATAAGATTAGATCCAGACCATATTAAAGAAATAGAAATTATTTTTCTTGTAAAAGATTTAAGAGGTAAAATATTACATATTTCCATTGGAGGGTTTTACAGTTGTAGCAATGTTATTTTGGTTCTCTTTGAGAACAAAGGACAACAACAACTATAGTTAGAGTATATTAGAGTTGAAAGGAAGTGGAAAGATCTAATACAATCACCTTCGTTTTATGAGTGAGGCAACAGAGACTCATTGAGATTAAGTGGTTCGCCAGCAATAGCATGTCTAGTCAGTTTGCAAACCTGAGCTAGATTTGAGGTCATTTAATTCCCAGAGCCAGTCTTTTACAATTCTCACAGCTAATAAATTGAAATAATATCCAGTTCTCTACCTCCCTCATTTCACTCATTGACCTTCTCAGACAGCATTTTAGGTCCCTAGTATGAATGGACAGATAATTACACCACTGATATAAGATAGGTTCTTAAGAGAAAAGAAGTATTAAAAATCAGGACCAGAGAATTTGGAGAGTCTACTTCAACAGGAGCCATTTGAATGTTGTGAATGTTGTTACATTAACAAAGAGACATGCCAAGCACTACTGAGAGCTCCTACTGGGCTACATTTCGGAAGCTTCCCAAGTGTGCTCTACTTGTCTGCCAACAGATGCCTCAAGTAATGCTATATTCATCACTTCCTAAACTTAAGCCTTTGTTAAAGTGTACATGTAGCCACTAAGCTATTAATAACCCTGAACTAAATACATTAGCTTATCAGGCTGTCTGGTAAAGGTTGGGATTCTAAGGTAAAAGACGATGTATGAGAGAGGAATAGATCTGTTTTGATGGAAGAAGACCAGAACAAAGTCAATAGAACAATTCCAGAAAGGATCTCATATTGGGTCCCAGGGGGAGCTAGTGCTCTGATATTGATAGATTTGGGAAGCAGAGGGAGAGTATAGAAAAGACAGAATAAGAATGCCTTTCTGGAGGCAGAGAGAAGTAGGGACCAATCACAAGCTTCACCTCTTTCAGATTTTGCTAAGTGTCAGACATGGATTCCATGTAACCTTTAATATTATAATAATCTTAAAAAGAATGGTTACATTCAAAGAATGTTGATTTTGTTTCAAGGACTTAATTACAGTAGCATCTATCTTTGGTCTACACTCTCTCCAAATCTCCTAAACACTAAGTAGTGATTAATAGCCAGTGGCCCTCAGACAGGGTCAGACCCTCTGTGTGAATCTGACATCTAAGAATATTTTTCATAGTAACATGACTATGAAAACATTTGACAAAAGTCACAGGAGAATTTGTATCTGTTTCAGAGGAAAAGGGATCCATATAGATGAAATAACAGATTCTTCAAATCTATCACAGCTTGTGAGGTCAGTGTAGATGTCATCCCTCAGTGATCCTTGCAGGTCCCAAGACTGGTCCTCAGGTTGACTCATTCAGCTCACTCAATAACCAATTCCACCTTTTACCACATTTCACAGAAATAATGCATAACAAAGGAGATGTCAGGTTTCCTACTTCAGTTTTTTTTCACCAGTGTCTAATCAGTTATTGAAACATTCAGATCCCAAATAACTGAAATTTTCTCACCCAGTGGGCAATAAGGAGATGCATGATAGGTAAAGAACAAAGTATAATTCATTTGAAGTGGTAAAATAGGCCCCAGAAGTGGTAAATAGAAATAGGTTTGGGAGAACAATAGATCTGGGAGGCATAACTGTAAAAGAATATTATTAAATATGATAACAGATTCAATTCATGGCATATGTTTAGGCATCCATCACAAGTTATAAAGGCATGCTATTAACATGAATAGCTTCAAGCAGATAAGACACAGAAGGCAGTCCTACTGAATGAGCAATTTATATTTTGGGGCATACAAACATTTTAAATTTCAGAGGAGCAGAGTTAGCATCAATAAATAAGGGAAGAAACCAGGAAGGAGTTTGGGTTGGTAAAGGCAGGATCTAGGAGGCACTAGGTAGAATCCACCTGATTGACTAGGTCACAGACCTGTCTAAAGATATGCTAATCAAAGCAGTGCCAGAGAAGTTTGAAACAATGGAGGCTAATTAAGAATTTTTCCTCTCATCATTCTCTACAAACCAACGTATCTGGGAGAACTGAAAGGAATAGGATGAGCTTCTTTTAACAAGGATCTAAAAGCTAGTTTAGCTCAATTTAAGCTAGTTTAGGGTACATCATATAAACAAGAAATTATAAAAAAGAAGTGAAATAATGCATGTCACCACTGCAAAATGTGAACAAAAAGATGATGTGCCAGTCTTAAGTCAAAAGAGAACTAACTAGTAGATAGCCCCAATCCACTGATATCCTCAAAATGTCAAGAAAAATTAATAAGCTTTGAAGTTTGCATAGTGCTTCATATATGTAATCTCATTTGATCCTCATAATACTTTGAAGAAGGAACTATTATTAGCCTCCTTCTACAGAAGAAATTGAAGATTAAATGACTTGCCCTAAGTCACATAACTAAGTTTCAGAGCTACACAGCAAGTCTAGTGATCTATCCTTTACATCATCAGTTCCCTCTGCAATAAAGTGAAAAAATAGAACATTAGGTATATTTCTTTTGATTAACTTTTGAGAGGAGGTTATAAGAAGAGTAGAGCTGGATGGATTGTTACCTACAAGAAGAATTCAATGACCAGATCCCAGACCCATTGGAACATTTGATCCAAATCAAATTTCACCATTCTAGATCATGGAACATAAATAATAGAAATGATGAGATTGTTGTATCAGTTCCTAGTTTGAAATAAATACAAGGTTCAAGGCACTTATGAAGAATTCATACTGGCATTCTCTTTGCCTAAAGGTATCTTTATTTATGAGAATAGATTAGAGAGGACATAAAATAGACACCAAGGGTAGTAAATAGGAAATAGATTCAGGAGAGCATATAGTGTTGTGCCATAGTTCCCTTCTAATTGTCCTGTCTCAGTTTCCCTTAATTATTCTGCCTCAATCCCCCTGGTTGCAACACTACTCTTCCCTCCTAATCATTAGAACTGACATAATTTAAGACTGGCTACGCTAAGATTATAAACTGTAAATATTTAATCCAGATAAGAAGAAAGACCTTCCCTACTTATGAGAATGTCCAGTGCCTCCCCCCATTCTGTCATTGTTCTTCTTGATCCCAACTTATCAGAATGTCTGGTGTGTCTGGTGCCTCCCCCCACCCTGTCAGAACCAGAGTGATAGTCCGTTCTGCTCTCAGTGATCTGACTCTGCCCCTGCCTCAGTCTACCCCAGTAACTTGGAGCCACATATGTGCATATATGTGTGTGTGTGTGTGTGTGTGTGTGTGTGTGTGTGTATATATATATATATATATATATATATATATATATATGTATATTTCATGGAAACCTCACATTCCCTACTTTGAGATAGCAGCTCTGGGGTAATATGTTCTCAGCACAATCTCACCCTCTCATGTAAAATATTTTAAAACTCTCTAATCTCTATTTTGCCTTAGTTTCTCCAATATTATGATAGTTAGCAAGAAAAAGGGATTTTTAACAATTAACAAAAGAAAAGACAAGTTCCCAAGTAGAATTCACAATTAACCAGCAGAAAGGAAATACATCATGAGGTAGGAGTATTCCACTGACTTGCAGGCTAAATCCATAGAGGAGTTTAACACCCTAAAAGAGTTAGTTAATTATAACAAAGAGAAAGACACCATGAGGCAATGAGATAGGAGGTAATAAGAAAGACACCATGAGACAGAATGACATAATAGACTAAGCCTAAAAGGGATTCAGTAAAGATGGCTGGGCCATGGGCACATTTATAGAGAAAATTTTACCTTGGGAATTTGTTATTATTATTTGGCTTTCCTGTTGGATAGGTGGGGTTTTCTAAAGACCTCTACCTGAGGTGGGACTGAGGTGATCTTATCTGTGTCCTTCCCTGCCTGCCTCAGGGAACATTACAATCCTGTCAGTGCTTCAGGCTTCCTCTGCAAACCCCATAGCAAACCTTACAAATATAAAAATGAAAATGAAGTTCTCTAGTATTATTTTTTTATAGAGTAATATTCTGTAGAAAACAAAAATATCAATGCCAAAATCTTATTTTCAAGATGAATGAAATGTTGGATTGGCTTGTCATCTTGTTGAGGTGTGAGAAATGAAGGGTGAGAGATACCCTAATAGCAATGGAGTCCCCAGGCCTGTGTCACAGGTTTTTGCAAAAGAATTCAAAGTTCCAATCTCTAAGCAATGTTTTTGGCAAAATGAGTTTATTACACTGAGAAGTTCTCTCAGTGGGCTAGTTCCTGATTAGGAATTAGCAAAGGGTTAGGTAAACAGCCTTGATTTTTATTTAGCCTTCTATGTCCCAGGGCAGGAAGAGATCTCCTGATGATTTGAAGGACTAATCAATAATGAGTGGTAATTATGCCCCAGGTCAACATCTCCAAATGAATTGTGGGTGGGGATTATTGTGAGAGTTTCCCCTGGGAATCAAGTAATAGGGTGGGGATGCTCACAATGTTCCTAAGGGGTTGAGTTTTAGGGTTTTTCTAATCCAGGTCCATCTTCCCCCAGAGATCAGGGGGACACAGTTAGTTACATTAGTGTGATCTATTTTTAAACATAAGCATATTTCTTTTATCTTCTGAACAAAGAATTTGCAATAGGTACATAAAATCTCTCTAAGATCAGTTAGATTATAGTTGCTTTAAAATATGTAAGCTTATCCTCAAAAAAGATAGAAAAAAAAGCAATTTAAATCTTTCTTTGAAAAGGTGGGGAACTTTTGGTCTGGGGCATTAACATATATTGTTAGATATGATTGGTATGTTAGTTTTGTTGAATTGCTTTTGCTTTTCTTTATCTTTTTAATTTTTTTTTTTTTTTTTTTTTTTTTTTTGCTGTTGTTCTAAGAGAAGGCTAACAGGGCAGGAGACAGGATTATATTCTAAAACTAAATGACCAAAATAAAAGCCACAAATAAAAATTTTAAATGTAAAATAAATGTGTGTTAATGATATTCAGGATATTTCATATTTTCTATTTAGTTGTCTGTGTGTGTGTGTGTGTGTGTGTGTGTGTGTGTGTGTACATGTGTTTGGGTGTGTGTACATGTGTTTGGGTGTGTTTTTGTGTGTGTTATTAGATCTGGGATTTCATTATTGCTGGATTCTCTGGGTTAGGAACTTCTGCAATGCAAATTGTGACTTTGGGGCATTGAGAGATTAAGTAACTGAACTAGGGTGACAGAGCCATTAAGTTACTTAAAACTGAACTTGGAACAGAGTTCTTCCAGTCTTTGAATCCACTTCTGTATACTATATCATGCTTATCTCTTGAAGAATCTTAAAAACTAATCTAACAAATTTAAAATAAAGTATTTGGCATATCTTTTTAAGAGTCTGGATTAAGGACATGTTAAGCAGTTGGCTTAATTTTTTTTTTAAACTGTAATTACTAGTTTCTAGTAGTTTCTAGTAGTTTAAAACCTTGTACTTGGTAATGATGCAGTTCAGTGCAGGGCAGAGAGTTGTGGGAACCTTCTCTGGTCGGCCCACAAGTCCTTTGTAAAAGAATTTATGAACCTGAAAAGTTAGACTGGCAAAAAGAAGTTTATTGACACTGTGAAGTCCACCTTTGCTAGGAAGATTGATTTCCTTTGTGGCAAGATCCTGACAGAAAAGTAAGTCTAACAGAGGAATCCTGGCAGAGAGAGAGACAAAGTTCCCAGCAGAGAAATCTCCTAGTAGAGAAATCTCAACTGAGAGGTAAAGTGGGTTGTGTATCTGTTAGGGAAATAGGTGACAGAGATAAAGAGGGGTTAACACTGAAAAGAGAATGTCTTCTCAGCAGGCAGAGGGTCACAGCTATGCCAAGGAGAGAAAGAGGTTCCTTGGCATGATTCCTGCTTTTGGCCCTCTGCAAGGAAGTGCCCCAAGTTGCCCCCTTTTTATAATTTGAAACTTTAGCTAAGGGCTGGGTGCAGTTTGAGTTGAAAATCAGACTAATATCTTTGCAAATTGAATAGAAATTTTCCAATTGAATGAGTGTCCCTGGACTAATCTCCAATAAAGGTTGATAGAAATCTAGATCTCCAACTCAGGCTAAGTAGAGCAGGTCCTGGACTCAATTAATCCCACCAAGATAAACAGAATGAAACCATTTATCTTGATTCTTTGGGGCAGGTCTTTCTCAGGGGAGAGTTCAAGGAGTTTCTCCCCTTCAAGTAGTTCTCAAGTGTTCACCTCATGGTCCCCCCTCCCCAAGTTAGGACAGCATAGGGGTTCTTCACATTAGTAATGTGTTATAGAAAGACCCCTGGACTTTGCAAAGGGAAATGTGTGTTTATATTCCATAACTTATCATATAGGAAATCAGAAGCAATTGAAAACCTTTGGGACCTCTAGCTTCCTCATTTGTAAAATGAAAATAATAATATACTACCAACCTCAAGCTGTTGTTGTGAAAGAAGCACTTTTCTTTTGCAGATCTGTTAAGGGAACATACTGACATTTTTTGGCTTTCTGTTTATATTTGTGTTTAAAATATTCTTATATATTCTTACTTCAACAGTATATATTCCTCTGGGATGGGAAAAGAAACATTCTGTTTATGTGCTGTTAAATTGATAGATTGAATAGACCAGAGACCCCTCTTTATAAATAAAAATGATAAAATCATTTTCTGCCATTACAAAGATATCAGTAGAACTCAGAATTTGTGCCTTTGGTTATCTGCTTTTTACCTTACATGGCCTTACTACATTTGCAGCCAACATTCTCAGATAACAAAAACATCAAGAGTAAAATATTTATAATACATTACATATTCAATCATAATCTTCATTCATTTTAAGTCCATGAACAGTCAAGCCCTTCCCAACTTCCATAGATATGAATACAGATCAAAGTCATTTAGGCAAACTTTAACTTATACAAGGAAAAATACATCACCTACTTCAAATTATCTTACCCTACAGTGTTTATTTTATTTTGCATTACTTAAGTATAATTATTTGACTGTCATTTTGAACCTCCCTAACAGCCCCCCCCCCCAAAAAAAATTAGTATGAGAATAAATTGTTAGGCATCTAATGGCAAATGAGGAGAATGAGATCTTATAATGCATTCATTATGCAGAAAAAGAAGAACCCTAAAATTATAAGATACTTGAGTAAGGAAACTGTATTTTTTTTTTTGCTCTCACTTAGCAAATTATGAGGTATAGAGAAGGTAGTCAAACAACAAGTTTTTTTTTCCTGTTTGAGAACATTGGAGTTTTGTTTTGTTGTTGTTGTTGTTTTTAATTTTGGCTACTACAATATTTTCACCATGATTGTTTTTTTCTTTGTAGGTCCAATCTGGATATGATGTGGTACGCTATGAGAACATTTTCTCTCTCTGCTGGGTTCTAGAACAGATACTTCAAGACAGACCGGAAGACAATCTTTTACCAAGTATAAGCCCAGAAGAACAGGAAACCAGAAAGTTTCTTGATCAACTTGATCAAATTATTCTCTATCTCTCAGATGAATTTCCTCTGTTTACTTTATACATATGGAGAGTGGGTATTCTTTTGAACTCAGCTCAGATAAGAACTATTGAAAATAACTCACCTCACTAACCATTGATCATATTTCTCAAACATATTAAAGGTGTATTTGGAATATTTGTGCCTGCAACATTTTCAGAAGAATAAAAGACTCAGTATTGAAAACATGAAATGGATTTGGCAATAAAATTATTCATTTGGCTTATCCATTTAGCTTAAAAATTGTCTATAATAGAATATTGAAGTTGTGTTAGCCTTCTGTTACAAAGCTAATTTATGGTAAGCGCACCCTTCTTTATCCTGCCTCCTCCTCTTGGAAATATAGCAATACTCAGATTATGTTAATTATATTATAATTTTTGTCTTTTTCCTATGGAATCATTTGGTTTATTTATATCTATATCATACAAATAGAATAGTCTTTAAAGAGATTTCCCCTGTAGCATAATCTAATTGAGATACAAAAATAATTTACAGTTTTTCCTTAAACGATAGTTTTGAGACAAAAGTCATTGCAGTAATTACATATATATATATATATATATATATATATATATATATATATATATATATATATATATATATATATATATATATATATATATACACACACATATATATATTTTTTTCATCTCATAATTTCATCTCCATCATTGTATATCATAATAATATTTTTCCAAAAACTAAGTATGCATTTGATGCTGAAATATATTAGCAGCTGTTTTTTGGTCTACCTCTGTAGATATTGAGATATTTCTTTTTTGCTTGTTGCTAAAAGTAGAAAACTATCATATTCCTATAATTGTTTTTTCAAGCAGTTCATGTAGACTTAACTAAGCCATTTAAGACTATGTAACAAATTTTAAAACCTTTGTTCAGAATTATGTTGTCCAGTTATTAAATTTGTTGATTCTACCATTGGCACTCTCTGATTGACTTCATTTCAATTTTCAAATGTCTCACCAGGAAGTATTTCTTGAACATCCCCCAGAATGCCTATCACTATATTATATATTTACAGGACAGTAAATACCCACTCTTTTTAAACCTGTGTCATAATTTTTCATAAGTCAGTGAGTAGTCTCAGATGATTTTAGGATCAGTAGATGTTAACTCCATCTATATGAAGATAACATGTCTATCAAGTTAAATATATATATATATATATATATATATATATATATATATATATATATATATATATATATATATATATATATATATATATATACTGGGTAATTTAATAATATCTGAATAATGAAATATATTTCCTAATTTTAATTATTTCTAATAAGCTTAGACCCTATTTTAAATATCCCTCACTTGAGGCATACTAATTAAATACAAGTGATTCTTAAAGTAGACCATCTGGGGTGGGAATGCAGTAGAGTTAATAAAGACAGATGTTGGTTGCTTATAGAATAACTACAGGAGCAGGGTCTCATATTCCTTAGGGATTTGTGTTCTACTATGCTCATAATCCATTCATTCCAATATTCTTTCATCCTAAATGTCACTGGTGAACAAAGACATAGATGAAATTCATGTAAAAGGAACAATGATAACCCCTCTACGCACCATATCTCTCATTCCTTTACAAATTTGAAGAAATTAAGTAATGTAATCATAAGCATACTATTAATGTCTAAGATAGAATTTGAACACAGATCTCTTAAATCTTATGCCTAGTTACCAAATATACTATACCATGCTGAGATTAGAGAAGAAAGCATGAGTTGGCTCAACATAGTACATAATATGTGAAAAAGGTTCTGTTTTTATTAATTTTACACTCTTGTTTATTTGGTATGCAAATTTAACTTCCATTAAAAGTTTTGTGGCCTTTTAATACTCCAGCATTTAACTTCCAGCATTTGACATTATTAAATGAGTAATAGAGAAAGTTTCATGGATCTAAATTTGCATTTTGAATATGAGAGGTAAAGAGGCAAATGAACAAATAAATGTTTAGCAATTCAGCTTTGGCAAGCTCTTAGAAGTTGCTACTTCTTTTAGATTCAACTAATATTGGTCCATAGAATCCCAGTTCTGGTCACTTTTCTCAGTGTAGGACAAAGTGTTTTTGTTTGTTTGGCAGTTTCTTACTATGTCTCAGTGGAATAATAAATAGAGAACTAGACTTAAAAGTGGGAAGAACCAAGTTCAGGTTTTCACTCTGATTTGCACTAATTTTATAAACCATCTGTTTAAGATAATGAATATTTTAGCTTTCAATTCAACTTTGCTGGTACTAGACAAAGCCTAAATGTTAGGGAAATGAAGAAAACCAAAGATTTATTTGTACCTTTAGAATTTTTTCACAAGTCATATATAATTTTTAAAAATGGGTATAGTTTTGGATTATCCTAGTTATATTCCCAGTCATCATTTATCATTAAGTGGCTATACCCACTGCAGTGTTTTGAGGGAATAAAAATTTCTCCACTAATACCAGTGTTCAGTTTTATAGTTTTAAATGAGTATCTTGCATATTGTTCATCACATAGTGAGCATTCTCATCCTTGAGCTTTCATGACACTGTTATTTCATGGTTTCTTACTTACTTAGCTTCTCCTTTTCAGTTTCCTTTGAGAGCAATCGTCCTTATTCAATTTCTACTTATAGAAGGTCCCTAGGTCTATATCCTGGGCAATTTCTTTTCTCTCTGTACTCCATTTCTTAGTGAATTCATCAATTTACTATCAACCTTAAACTTTCTCAATGACTCCCCAAATGACTCCCAGGTTTATACAACTAGTCCTGATGAGGTTCAGCTACCCTCAATTTCCAGTCAGGGAGCCAAAAATGATGAGGTTTGGTGCAGGGCAGGGAGTTGTAGGAACCCCGTTCTGGTTGGCATAGGTCCTTTGTAAATGAATTTACAAACCCAAAAAAGTTAAACTGGCAAAAGCACTTTATTATTTTAACTGAAACAGCTTTTGCAGGCTGACTTCCTTAGTGGCAGTGTCCCAACAGAGAAGTAAAGATCTAGCAGAGAACGTTTCTAGCAGAGAAATCCCAACAGAAAAGTGAATAAGGTCTGGTAGGGAAGTAGGTGAGAGAAATAAAGAGAATGTGTTTTCAGAAGGCAGAGGGTTGCAGCAATGCCAAGGAGAGAGAGGTTCCTTGGCATGAATCCTGCTTTTAGCTCCTCTTCAAGTAACTTGAGCTGATGGAAGCTTGGTGGGGGCTGGGAGCAGTTTGAGTTGGAATCAGAATAGAGAATCTTTGAATTGAATGAGTGTTCCTGGACTAATCTCCAACTCAATAGAGTTGGATAGAAATCTCCATCTCCAGCTTGGGGAAAAATAGGAATGGTCCTGGACTCAACTAGTCCCACACAGATAACAGAATGAAAGCACTTTATCTTGATTCCTTGGGATGGGTCTCTCAGGGGAGAGCTTCTCTGAGGGAAAGAGGAGAGAAAAGAGAAGAAAAAAAAAAAAAAGAGAGAGAGAGAGAGAGTATGTTTTGGGGCTCCCCTTGCCCCAGTCTGTTTCCTAAACTTTAGTCTTGCATTACCAGCTCCCATTGAATATCTTCAACTTTGTGTCTTGTAAACTTCTCCAACTCAACAAATTCAAGTCAATTCACCAATTCATATCTTTTATGTTATAAGGATGACTACATTAATATTTAAAGGGATGTTGGCTATTGGGAGACGTAAGCATTTTTTAACTGGGAGGACATAAGAAGAGACAGGGAAAAATGATTCAATTCTAAATGACATCTTTTGTTGTTTTTTTTCATTTTCATAATAAAATGCGAGGAAAAAAAAAAAAAGAAAAGAAAAAGAAAACTTGAAGATACAATTCCCTGGTCTTACATTTATTGTTTAGAAAAGGTTTTGATTAAACCAACCCAAAATGAAACTTTTTCCATTTAGGAAATATTAATTAATACATGTGAAATGGACTGACATGAGATAGACAGCTCTGACCAGATTATTCAATTTAAAGCATCATTTATTAGCCCAGCCGGCGACTGACCCCACTAGACAGGCTGGTAGAGATCAGCCCCGAACCTTTAGTGAGGTACACTTTAAGCCCATTTGCCACATCCTGATACAGCCTTGCAGTTAAAAATTTTGGGAATCAGTGACACAGTTTCTCCTTTACAATGGGGAAGTGTGTGGATGAGAGTGAGCACATAACGGAACCTGTTGGCATGTTTTGCAGTGTTGTCCTGACTCTGTTAGACACACACTTCTCAGAAAGTCTAGGGTCTCATGAACCGGGGGATAGGGCCAGTCTGAACATAATACTTCTCTTAATTTAGTTTAAGCAACATTTTCCCTTGACCCAGGGATGAGGAAGCGAGTCTTTTGTCCATTTCATGTGAAGCATTGATCAGATATTATGAATCAGATTTAAATATAGTTCAGCCAGTTATATTCTAATTAACAAATCCTACTGTCTAAATCTTTTGACAGTCAGAAAGATCAAGTGGAATTTCTGTGAGACTCTGATTGCTAGTACTACTGTTAAAATGAGTTCTTTATTGAGTATTTATACACAGAGGCAAATAGTAATTGTGGAATCAAGATATAAAATCTATAAAGATAGGAACAGTTTACAATATATCAATCTATAATCTACAATCAAAATAATCATGTAATCCTTTAGAGTACATAATACTGATTGAACACTGGCCAGGAGTATGTCATTTTAAATTTAATTTAATCCTTTAAGTATGCCCTATTAGTTGAGAAAATTGTTGATGGTGTCAATTCTGTGATAAGGAGTAGTGGTAATAACAATTGTCAGAAAATAAAAAGAGGTCCAGTAAAGGGAAGACCAGTCTGGGGATCACTGATTCTATAATGTGACTTATTTTACATAATAGCTATTCACATTGTCATATTTATACTAGGTTATTAGATTCATGAGGGCAGGATTATGTATGTCTGTGCTTAACTTTTTGTCCTTCCTTCCAGTGCTTAGCACAATGCTCTTCACAAAGGAAGTGCTTAATAAAAGTTTGAACTGAATAAAAAGATTTCTGTTTAGACAGACTCATCACGCTTCTTTATTTAAAAGACTTAGATGAATGAATAATCATTTTCAGGAACCTGCAACAATAAGACTAAAGACTTTATGAGAAAAGAAAATATCTCATTTGTTTACCATGTCACAGTATCTCAAAGCAAAAAAAAAAAAAAAAAAAAAAAAAAAAATACAAAGTTACATTCTGTGAAGAGAATATTGAAAACCTGGACAATCTTTTCTAATTGGTCTCTGAAGTTACTTGATATGCTCCATAGTCTATATTCTGTGCCTTTTGCAAAAAAGTGGAACCTATTGTCATAAGGGACACTTTAAAATGCTCAATCACCTCCATACCCCATAAAGAGAGGCAGCTTGCCATTGATATCCTTTATCTCTCAACTAAAAGAATGAAAAGACCCTAGAATGGTGCATTATATCTAGTAAAACCTTCCAGTCCAGACCTTTCTTCTGGAATGGAAAATTATATCTAGTAAATGGTGCATTATAGTAAAACTTTCTGGTCTAAACCTTTCCTTTGGAATGGAAAAAAAAATAAAAACAAAACAATAAAAACCAATAAAGGTATGGCTTTCACACTGTCACTGCAGTCTCAATTTGCCTAATCAAGAGAGTGACTTCAATGCTAGAATGAGCCTTTAAAGCCAGATTTATGCAATTAGAAAAATCAATTATTCATGAGCAATTTCAAGATGATTTTGCCTTCTGGAGGGAGTCCAAACCACGGTAATACAAGAGTGGGAGGATTTGTATATAGAGCACCCACCTTGTGAGAGATTCACTGAAATATCAGGGTATTGCCCTGCCATTCAATTCTTCCTCAGTTCTGCCTCTTAGTTTCTTTGACTTCCTCAAAAGTCAACTCAAATGCTACGTACTTGAGGAGACATTGCCCAGTTCCCCTAGCTATTAAAACTTTCCCTTCACCTTTCAAATTGCCTTTTATCTACTCTGTATGTGTCTTGCTTGTATTTAATATATAATTAGTAATTTATCAGTTGTCTCTAATTAGGATGTAAATTCCCTCATGGAATAGAGTTTTTTCTTTATTTGCTTCATGTGTATGTGTGTGTGTATGTGTTTGAATAACTCCAGATCATAGCACTGTGATTTGGTATATAGTAAGCACTTAATAAATATGTATTGCCTTGAGTATTTTTCTAGAGAAGCTACGTGTATATTTTTGAATGACTTTGGTGCTCTAGGAGAAAATAGAACCAAAATAGAGGAATTAAAATCATCTTGATTATTTATATTCTTTTGTGAGTCCTTTAAATCTTTTTTTTTGTGAGGTAGAATAAAGGTTGTCTTATTACAAATATTGATTACCTTTATTGTTTGTAAAAGAACCAGAAATACTAATTCTCACATTTGTGAAAACCAAAATTGTCACTGAATATTATTTTACATGTGAAAACCTTGACTAAAATTCTAAATCCAGTTGTATTCATATTTCTCTGTAACAACTCTTGTTGGAATCATAATAATCCGAAAAGAACATATCTTTTTGGTGTTGTCTGAGATTGGATTCAGTCTGTATGATCTCAGAACTTCCTAGGTTCAACTATAGATTTATAAATCTATGGACTGAAAGAGCTATGGATATGAATCTCTAGAGACATAAATAGAAGTATAATTATAATTATGGATGCCAATTTAGGTATATGTATCAAGCTATGTGTGGAATAGAGTCAATTTTTAAGATTTAAATAATACATAACAAGAAAATATTAACATTTATCAACAATTACTTTTTTCTCTCCAAGTTTCAAAGGAAATATATCTGTTTCAAGGATGGAATTGACTACTATGAACCTAAAGATTATATTTGACATGTTAGTCTTATAAAACAGAAAGATGCATTTCAACCAATTTCCATCATAACAAGAGAAACATTTGAGAAAATAATTATAGCAGGTTCAGGAAGAGAAAACAGATATGCATATGCCATATTTCACCATAAATGCTTTTGACAGTTCTTATTTACCTATTTATTAACTCCTTTAAAGTTGGAGACTATCATTGATGCTCTGTATTGTTGATTCATTCAGTGAATCTTTCTCACAACTGAAACTGACATTTGAAACTTGAACCTAAATGAGAGTGAGTCCCTGAAAGGAGAGGAAAAGACTGGTGATACAGAGACTTCATCTTCTGCTACATCCTTCTTGTGATTTCAGGGAAGTTGTTCATTGTCCTGTTTTCCTCATAAAAATAGAGAACATCTACATTGAAGAGTGGTCTTATTAAAAAAAAAAACATATAAATATATGTAAAGCCTCTGGGAAATACAAAGAGTTGGAGAGAAGATAGATACATGGATGGATAGATGGAAAGGAAGAAAAATAGATGACATAGATAAACCACTTATTATGCATTTACTCTACACCAAGCACTGTGAAGTCTGGGACTTCATGGCACCCCTGAAGTGCAAAACCCAGGGGGAGGGAGACAACCCACTCTTTTGCTGAAGGTTGGGGTCTACTGAGAACCCCTATTTGTGAAAGGCATCTATGGTTTAGGGTAGGTTCCCTTGAATGACCAGACAATTTTCCAGCCATTGTCAAACCATTACCTTATATTCTGTTAAGATAGTCTTTGAGTAATCCCCTTAGTGAAAGATTTATTACACTGGCTAACAGAATATATATCCTATCTTAATTCTGGTTGGGAAAGTACCTGAGCCTTCCTGAAATAAAGCTATTAGTTCCACTGAGCTCTTAAAATCCTTATAGCCCTTTGCTTGTTTTGAATATAATAATGAATTCCCTTAGACTAAATAACCTCCAAGATCCCTTCCAGCTCTAATTCCCCATTTCTATATGCTCTAAAATTGAGGCCTGGGATAAGTATCTAGGACTACTTTTTAATGTAGAGTAGATGACATTTCTAATGGACTCTGTTTTTCCCCATTTTTTTCTGTAAGATGGAACTTTAAAAGCTAGGGAAGAATTGTACAATTGTACAATATTTGTACAATTATAGGTAGTTCCTGAACAATGGACATCCAACAAATATGAACAGTATATAGAAGGAAGAAAGAAAAGAAGGAAGGAAGGAATGAGGGAAGGAGAGGAGAAAAAGAGAAAGAGGGAAAGAAGAAAAGAAGGAAAAGAGGAAAGGAGGAGAAGGAAGGAAGGAGATAAGCAAGTATTTATTAAATGCTTACTTAATAACCATGTCAGGCATTGTGCTCAGTGCTGGGGCTACATGTGCCATCAAAATGAAAAAGAAACCCTACTTTGAAGGAAATATACCAATGATCATGGATATCATACAAAAGGTAATTGAAAAGGGGCAAAAAGGAAATAAAATGAGAGACATGATGTGACTTATTCAAATGTTAAATCAGTATATTATTAATTCATCCATCCTGTCTTCAATTTAGTTTAGTATCTTTACAGGCAGTCACATCAACCTTTGAGACAACCTTGGTGGAATTTAATTTTCCCAGAGTGTCTTAGTACTATAATACTAGATAGATAGATAGATAGATAGATAGATAGATATTTAAAAATTGTAAACTCCTTCAATCATAATTACATGCCAAAGTTTAAAAATTGTAAACTCCATCAATCATAATTGCATGCCATAAGAAAGTTAGCTTTCTCAGACCATTTCAATTGATATATCTTCAAACAGGATCTGCGACCTGTTTTCCAGGTGTGACCCTCCCTTTTGATTTCCCACCTTTGTGTCTGAGGAACCTCAAGGTTATATAACCACTATAAAGGATCTGGTTATGATGAGGAGCTTTACTAAATTCTTTTCAGGACTAAGCCCACTATAATAGTATTCTTTCTCTCTCCTCATAATGCCTTCCCTTTAATGGCACCTTTCTCCTTACCCTCACTAACTGTGTTCAGTCTAATCCTCCAGACAATGGCTTTTTCCTACCTCATGGAATATTTCCTTTCATCTGGTTAATTGGGAGTTTTCCTGGGCACCTTTTTTTTCCCTTTCTAACTATATATTCTCCCAACTATATTTCATATTTATCATTATTAATGTCTATTATATACCTTCATTTTGTCTGTAATCTCTTTGTCTATATAAATCTACCTTTTGCCAAAGAGAATGGCCATTGTGAATTTGTCATATGTTTATTTTGAATTAGATATTGTCATCCTGATCACAATCAAAAGGATATTTTGTTTTCTTTTGTTTTTTGCTGAAGCAATTGGGGTTAAGTGACTTGCCCAGGGTCACAGAGCTATGCAAGACCAGATGTGAACTCAGGTCCTCTTGACTTGAGGGCTGGGAGCCCATAGTTACCATCCCATCTCTTTAAGGAAGTAATTGGTCTTCTAGATGGTTTAATGGATAGTACTGGACCTAGAGTCATGAAGACCCAAGTGCAGTTTTTGTTTCAGACACTAAGTAGCTGTGTGGCCCTGAGCAAGTCATTAACCTTGTTTGCCTCAGTTTCCTCAACTGTAAAATTAGTTGGAGAAGGAAATGGCAAACCATTCCAATATCCCTGCAGGAAAACCCCAAATGAGTTGAAAAGAGTAGAGACTTAAAGGAATGTGCAACAACAAAGCTATTCTGAATCCCTGGGCTGTAATTAAACTTCTTAACAGCTATATTAGTTCAAAGTAGTAGTTCAGAAACATCCCTGCAGGACACACAGTAACATAAAAATGAAATTAATATTATGCTGCACTGTATTTTTACTTATTTTGTTAAACATTTTCCAATTACATTTAATTTAATTCAGACCCTTTGATGGGCTGGGACTCCTTTGTTAGAGCTGTCTCTCCTTAGAGTAAAAAGGAACTTAGGGAGGAAACACATAGACTAGCCTTGCAAAGCTAATCATTTAACCACTAAACTCCATTTTACTCCTTAGTAAAAATAGTACTATTATAGCTATTGTTGGCATCCATTGAGATAGTATATTAAAGCCTATTAAATATCAACTATATTGAAGTAAATAATAAACAAGCAGTATCTGGGAGTACTTTGAAATGAACAAATAACTTGCCCAGGGTCACCATACACTGAACCTGACAGAAATTGAACTTAAACTCAGGCCATCTGGACTTCAAGACTATTTCTTTGTCCACTATACTAAGCTGCTTTCTTTTATATTATGATTTAAATAGACTTTAATGGTCTACCATGGGGACCTAATTTTATTTTACAAAAAAATAAACACTGATTCCAAACAAATGATTTGAAAATGAATCATATAGTGGGGAGAACTGGATCTGGGTCCTGGTATTTTGTTGTTGGTGATATTAATAAATTTGAGATATTACTCCATAATATAAAAATAACAACAAAACAACCCAGTATATTACACAGCAAGAATGTTGATCAGTGGCTAAATTCTAGTACTACAAATAGTCCTCCTTTTCTTCAATAGGAACTTGAATTTGTGAATAGTTCAACTAAAAAAAACAACAAAAAAAGTGGCTGAAAGGTTGCATATATATATATATATATATATATATATATATATATATATATATATATATATATATATATATATTTGCGTAAGAGACATACAGAAAAAAAAGGAAAGAAAAGGAATTTTGAAATGAATATATGGCTGCTGCTATTTGAATGGTGAATTAAGGTAAAATGATGATATGTATATAAAAGGAAATACAAATTAATATAATGGTATGAGAGTATTGAGACATGTGTTAAGGTATGAGAGTATTGAGACATATGTTAAGTTAGTCCGAGTCATCTCATTGTTTCCATTTTCCTTCTCTTTCAAATAGTGAAAGCTAGTGTGTAGGAAAAGGTGTCAGGTAGTTTAATGAAGTTTAGGGGGCCTTGGGAAACATTACTAATAATAGGACTAGTGGGAAGTGAATGAATTACAGCTGAACTATTTAAAAACTCCAAGAGCTGTTTGCTGGTTAAAGTGATGCTAGAAATGCCAGTACTGCCAATATGCCAGAAAATTTGGAAAAATTCAACAGGGGCCACTGGTTTGGAAAAGATTAATTTATGTCCCAGTCCTAAAGAAAGACAATATTAAGAAATGTTCAAATTACTGAATCATGGTACTCATTTTACATGCCAGTATGATTTTAAGTTCAAGATTCTGCATGTTGGGCTTCAGTAATGGATGAATTGAGAATTACCAGAAAAGCAAGATGGTTTTTAGAAAGACAGGAGAAATAGAGACAAAATTGCCAACATTTGCTGGATTATGGAAAAAAAAACATATTTCTATTCCATAGTCTACACTAAAGCCTTTGATCGTGTGTATCACAACAAAATGTTGCAAGTCTTTAAGGAGATAAGAATATTAGTTCATCTTGTCTCCTGGGGAATTTGTGTGGGCTAAAAGCAAGAATTAGAACTGAACATGGAACAACTAATTGGTTTAAGATTGTAAAAAAAAGGGTATGAAAAGGTTGTGTGCTGTCACCTTATTTAACTTTTATTCAGAGTACATTATACAAATTGCTAGGCTAGATGAGACAAAAGCCTGATTTATGGTTGGTAGGAGAAATATCAATAATCTCACATATTCACTCTAATGGCAGAAAATGAAAAAAGAACTAAGAAGCTTTTGAAGTAAAAGAAGAGAGTAAAAAACCTGTATTGAAATTTTACATAAAAAATACATAAATAAAATCTTGGCTACAAAGGTATGTATAGTCAATGATTTGTTTCTTCCAGTAACAATTTGTGGTTTAAGAGGTAGATTATAAGGAAAACTGACCACCACAGAACTGATGTTTTCAAATTATCCTGGAAAAGACTTCAGAATCCCTTGAAGTGCAAGAATATCAAATCGGTTAATATTTAAATAAATTAATTGAGATTTTTCACCGGAAGGGCAAATACTGAAGCAGAAACTTAAACACTTTAGCTGCATAATAAGAAGACAGGACTTATTGGAAAAGACCCCTGATGTTTGGAAAAACTGAAGGTGAAAGAAGAAGGCAGAGGATGTGATGGATAGAGAGTGTCATGGAAACAACAAACTTGGAGAAAAGGATCTTTGGAGTCACAAATAGTGCATTGTGACTGAAGAATCATAATAAATGTTTATCCTATCCCCTTGTTTTTTTAACTACCTGCCAATCAGCACAGATGTACAAGTACTTTGATCCTTTCTCTTATTTATAGTCTCATTTCCCTATGATGGGAATTGTTATTACAAAGGAGCTGTGATGCTAGCAATGCGGACTTATCAGAATTGCTTTTCACCTAATTATTCATGCATAAAAATATGAATAAAAGTGAATTTCATTGCTTAGCTACATTTTAAGCACCTTTGCCTTGGGTTCTATAATAAACTACTTTTAATTTTCTTTGAGCTGGCTTTATTATTGAGGACAAAGGCCTGAACAAAGATTTTCTTTTAACAAGTTTTTATGAGTTCAGTTAGAGGAATCACTTTGCCAGGCACTTTCACTGGGGAATCTTCCTCAGACTCACCAGGGTTTTTTATTCTATCAAGGTCAAGAGTACACTTTTCTAGTAGTCAGCTAGGTGTGATGAAATGTTGGGAGAATTGAACTCCTCAAGCTCTGGAAGGTAAAGGAGAAATAGGTTCTCAAACTCAAATTTAGACATTTTTTCTTCTCATTTGTGCATAAAAAAGTTAAAGCATCAGGTGCCCAGAAGAGTCTGGTAAAGAAATGAGTTTTCAGGAAATACAGATACTCAGAAGGGGTCAAGAGGAGTGAGTTTTCTATGGATTCTTGAGTAGATAAGCTGAAAAAAACTTAGGATAAGAAAAATGTCAGTTTTATCTATAACTAGGCAAGGAGGCTCCTAATGATGGGAAAAAATTTCGGATAAATTTCAGCAGGATATAAGTCAGGACCTTTGATACTAAAAATAAGAGTAAAGGGCACCAGCCTGGACAAAAAAAATAGGATTTTTAGTTACATTGAGAGGTAATTTGAAACAGCAATTATTATCTTACAGCAAAGACTAGATTACACTCTGTGGAAAAGACAGAATAGAAGGAGTTAAGGAATGAAAAAGGAGATTTAGAAAAAAAAACAAAACAAAAAGGAACCATAAGCATCTCTCCCAACTCCCCCTCCCCCACCATCTTCCCTTAAGTATTAGGGAGTACCAACCTTATTCCCACTATGACCAGAACCAGACTTTGCTGTGATTAAAGGGGGATAAATGTTGACTATGACTGGAAGACCTGGGGAGTACCTTTTGGGAAGGCTAAAGTAAAACATCTCACTGAAAAAAGTTGCTTAAACAATACAGAAAAGCAGAGTATAGACTAATCAAATCTGGAAATGGATCTATTTACACTCAATGACCTTTCATCAGCTTCTATGTGGGAGACAAGGAGGAAACATATGAGAATCATTTAAATTCCACCACCCTAACTTGGTTGGAGAAGGCAGCTATAAAGACATAAGGAAAAGGAAAGAATTTTTTTTTTCTCTTTCCTTTCTCCTGGTTTGTAGAAACCAGATGGAAATGGTTAAGCAGAGAGTAATAGGTTAAGAAAATAAGAAGACTTTAATCTATGTCCACCGGAGTAAGAAAGACAATTTTTTTTATTTTTATTTTATTTTATTTTATAATTATAACTTTTTTTTTTGACAGAACATATGCCTGAGTAATTTTTTACAACATTATCCCTTGTACTCCCTTCTGTTCCAATTTTTCTCTTCCCTCCCTCCACCCCTCCCCTAGATGGCAAGCAATCTTATTATACATGTTAAATATGTTAGAGTATATCCTAGATACAATATATGTGTACAGAACCAAACAGTTCTCTTGTTGCACAAGAAGAATTGGATTCAGAAGGTAAAAATAACCTAGGAAAAAAATAAAAATGTAAACTTATTAGCTGTGTGATCTTCAGCAAGTCACTTAACCTGTTTACCTCAATTTCCTCAAGTATAAAATGGGATAATGATGGCACCTACCTAATAAGGCTGTTGTGAGGATCTCATTAATTCTAAGGGAGACAGCAATGATTTTGAGGGGCCTCACCTTAGGGAGCTTCTGCTTTAACAATGTCAGTAATTCTACATCTTCTGGCTTTGGAGTCTGCCTCAAGGAACTCCCACACCCAATATAAGAATTAAAAATCTGTCTAATTCTGAAGTCTCCTGGCCTCAGAGTAGTCCCATGGACCAAACTCTTGAGACAATAGTGAATCCTAGTCCTCCATTCATTGTAGACAGTCAGTTAAATAATCTGTTGTTCAGTGAGAACCAAATTCCAAAGATCATTCTTTGGTCCTACCTCTGGGCCATACAATTAGCATATCTATAACATGAAGAACTGATAAATGTGCCTCTTTGCTTTTGTGGCTTTTCTAAATTCTCTTGGAATTTATACTTGTAATGGCATTACAATTACAATAAACGTTGCCCCTTGATTAGGAAATGGGTTCCAGCATGCAACTTCTTTTGAGACACCCAAACTTTTGGGATCCTTTTTCCAACCTCAACCAACATGATAGAAATAATTGTGAAGTGCTAAACCCAGTACTTGGCACATGACAAGTCAGAATTATATAAATAACTTATTATTATTATTATTATTTTAATTGAATATAATTACTTCAAACTAGATTATTATATACTGAATTTTAAGTTTGATTAATACAGTTGCCAAAGTGATCACATGAATGATTTTCTATGGAAGATGATTTGAAAATGCATTCGACTGAATTAATGTCATCTGATAATAAATTTTGTTTCAAGTTTTGCATATGGAATATTGTATATGTTGTTATTGTTTTTCTGAAATTTTTCTAATATTATGACATTTGGGAAACCATTGTATCAGAAATAGATTTAGAGAATAACTTCTTTTAATCTGGTTGATTGCTGTTAGATTATGAATTAAACTGTTAAAGGAATGTGGCAAAAATGTTTGAAAACAAATATTTAATAAGAATTTATTTGCTTTACTATAAATAACTTTCTATTGAAATAAAAGTAGGCAAGCACCTTGTTATTTTTAATTGTAAGGCCCTTTGGGACTTACTATTTGGGCAAGATCACAAAGTCGTCTTAACCTTGATGAATACTTGTAAAATTTTGAATTTGGAGAAGCTAAAGCCACTCTTACCCTAAGTGGAGAAATTTACAAGTTTGCTTATAATAAATAGGGTGTTTTGTCTAACAGTGTTTGGCAATCACTTATGGAAATTATAAAATTGTAACTTATTAAGTAATATAAAACTTCAATATCTATGTACACTATTGACAGTGAAGGAGCAAAGCTAAAAGAAGACAGTAATATTCATAACAAGTACAAGCAAAGCCTTGGGGGAAGAAGTTATTTTGCTACTAAAACTACTAAGCTACCTGGAGAAAATGAAATAAGAGATTAGAAAATGAAATGAGATGAAATTTAAAAATGAAATATGTTAAAACATAAAATGTAAAAGTTCTAGAGGGAAGAAAACAAACAAAAAAGAGTATATAGCTTAGAAGATCAAGTAGAAAATTTTATCCATATAGCAGATTCACTGAGCATGATTCCAGATGACAGGGAATATTAGAATAAAGTCAAAAGATTAGAAAAATATAATAATATGTAGGGTGGATGCTATCAGAAATAATTGACTTGGAAAGCAGGCATACTAGTACACCACTGTTGGAGTTTTAATTGATCTGATGAAAATGAACACATTTTCAAACAATACCTCCAAATTCACTCAATTGTGCATACTTTTTGACTTTGAGAAACCATTAATAGGCTTATACTCTAAATAGATCAAAGGAAAAGGGAATATTAAAAATATTTGTGGCAACAAATTTTTTATTGTAGCAAAGAACTAGAAATTAAGTTCCCACATCAGTTTAGAAATGACTACTTATATACCTGCAGTGAAATAGTATTGCCTAATAAGGCACTGTAATAAAGATGGATTCATAGAAATCTGGGAATAGTATTAACTGATGCAAAGTGAAGTGGGCAGGACCAGAAAAAAATGTATACAACTAAAGAATGAGTAGCTTTGAAATATTTAAGAATTCTAATCAATACAATAATCAGCCATGTCATCCTTGAAATAATAAGTCATGCCTTGATTCTCTTGTTAGAGCGGTATTGAACTAGAGGTTCAGAATGAGATGTGGATTTTCAGACAGTGAGTGGGTGGATATATTTTTCTTGAGTATGCTTATTTTCTGCAATGGAGATTTTTGAAAATGGAAAAGAGGATTTTTCTAAAGCAAAGAACACAAGAGAAAAGAACATAATTGAGATACATTTGATGTAAATAGAAGAAAGGAAGAAGATTCAGAGGAAGGAGGAAACACTTGCAAGTTGGCTTTGGAAATAATGTATTCAATTTGTTTACATTTAAATTTTTTTTCATGTGCAATTCTTTTCTACTTGTTTCTATTTCTATTTGTAAGCAAATTCAGTAACAAAAAGGGGAAAAAAAGATGAAAAATCAGTTTTACATTTAGTTTTTCCTATCATCTTACATTTCAGGCTAGAGTTTTTAAGCTATATTTAGAACAAGTCATCTAATTACTTTAAAGCTCATTACTTAAGTCTATTCACAATTTTGGAGGTTTTATGGGAATGATAACTTTTCTCTATGTTATTCTCAGAAGAGAAAGAGTGACAAAATATAGATAAAAATGATCGGCAAGAATAGAATGGAGAGAACTGAATCTAAAACCATAAAATGTCAGAGTGAAAAAAGACCAGTATCTTAAAATTGGGCACATATGTGGCAGGAAATCTCTCAATAACATTTTTTCAAACCATTATTCATTTCATCTTTGCTTGGAGATATGGAAAACTCACTATTTTTTTAAATGATAGACTTTTTATTTATATTGTTATAGTCATTAGTATGCTGTTCTTTTGTCTCTGTTTTCTTAAATTCATTACTTTAGAAAATTTTTTATTAAAGCTTTTTATTTTCAAAACTTATATATGGATAATTTTTCAACACTGACCTTGGAAAAACCTTGTGTTCCAAATTTCCACCCTCCCTCCCCTAGAGAGGAGTAATCTAATAGCTGTTTAACATGTTAAAAATATATGTTAAATCTAATATAGGTATACATACATGTGCTTAAATCCAATATAGGTATACCTACATGTGTGGGTATACCTATATTGGATTTAACATATATTTTGTTATATATGTGAATATATATATATATATATATATATATACACACAAAGTTATCTTGCTGCACAAGAAAAATCAGATCAAAAAGGAAAAAAATGAGAAAGAAAGCAAAATAAAAGCAAACAACAACAAAAAGAGTGAAAATGCTATGTTGTGATCAACACTCAGATCCCACAGTTCTCTCTGGGTGTAGATGGCTCTCTTCATCACAAGATGATTAGAAGAACTGTCCTCAATCCTTTCATTGTTGTAAAGAGACATGTCCATCATAATTGTTCATTGTATAATGTTGTTATTGCCATCTACAATGATATCCTGGTCCTACTCATTTCACTCAGCATCAGTTCATGTAAGTCTCTTCAGGCCTTTCTGTATTCATCCTGTTGGTCATTTCTTACAGAACAATAATATTCCATAACATTCGTATACCATAACTTATTCAGCCATTCTCCAATTGATGGGAATCCACTCAGTTTCCAGTTTCTAGCCACTACAAGGAGGGCTGCCACAAACATTTTTGCACATGTGGGTGCCTTTCCCTCCTTTAAGATCTCTTTGGTATATAAGCCCAGTAGAAACATTGCTGGATTAAAGGGTATGCACGTTTTGATAGCCCTTTGAGTATAGTTTCAAATTTCTTTCCAGAATGTTTGAATGAGTTCACAACTTCACCAACAATGTATCAGTGTCCCAGTTTTCCCATATACCCTCTAACATTCGTCATTATCTTTTCCTGTTATCTTAGACAATGTGAAAGGTATATAAATGATACCTCAGAGTTGTCTTAATTTGCATTCTCTGATCAATAGTGATTTTAGAGCACCTTCTCATATGACTAGAAATGGTTTCAATTTCTGCATCTGAAAATTGGTTGTTTAAATTCTTTGATCATTTATTAAATGGAGAATGGCTTGAAATTCACTACTTTTTTGAGACAATCCATTCAATTTTGAGATAATGATGATTGCTAAGAAATAACTGTTTCATTAAACTGACATCTTCATCTTGGCCACTTCCATCTATTTTTCTTAGTCCCTCTTCCCACTTCAACATAGGGTCAAGAATAAAAAATTATACTCTCTATTCCAGATGACAGAGCTTCAAATAGACATTATTTTTTTTTCTAAGATTTCTTTTGCCAAAGACAAATAAAGATCCCTGCTCATTTTTTTTAACAGATGCTCATAAAGCAATGTTTCCACATCTTTGATTAAACCAGATCCCCTCCCCTAGGTACATCCTAATTTGTCAATTTTTTTTTCTCAAACGTCATCAAAAAAACAATACAAACAGCCAATTCTGACCAAAAATAGAGTGCAGTGAAATGATTGCTTCACTTGCTCAGGATGCTATGCCCTATTGATAAAGCTAAAGCCTTCATTTACTTCTTTGACTGCAATGTGACATGGCTGATAAATAACCATTGTGGTTGTAATCCATTATAATCCAAGGTCTTTTCTTACTTGAATTTTTGTCTACCTCTATCCTTTCCATCCTGTACTTGTACTCCATTTTGTTCTTCCTTTTTAACTCAAATATAAAGATACATTTATCCCTGAACATTCATCTTTATAGATTGTCTTCTAGCCTGTCAAGGTTTATGGGTTTTATATTTATTTTTAGTGTTTTTTTTTAATCCCAGTTGTCTAATCTAATAGATAAACTGTTCCTTATAGCTTTGTGCCACTGAAAGTTTTCCATCTCTTTTGTCTGGCCATCTGAGAAATTCTAAGCAGGACATAATCTAACTTTCACTTCAGGAAAATCACTTTGGTGACTGAATGGAGGATGGACTGGAATAAGGAGAGATTTGAGACAAGAAAACTCATCACCAAATTACTACAATAGTTTAGAAAAGGGGTGTTAAGAATCTGAACCAAAATGGGGATGACCATCCCATCTCTGATAGCCCCATCAGTTTGGTTATCCCAACTCTGATGGGATGCTATTTTCTATGAAGTTTTAAAAATCATTGATATTGATTTAAAATTCAATGCCCTCAAATACCATTTGTTCAGAACTGGTAACTTGGGCTTGCAATGTTTCCAGGTTCCCCTGTACCATTTCCTCTTTTCTTTGGATATTCCCTCATTTCTTAAGTAGATGTATGATGCTACTGATAGGTTAATTGTTCTCAAAGCATAGAAGACGTGTTTAAGCCTTTTCTATGACACATCTTGGCTTTGTAATCCTGGGCTATTCACTTAAGATTGTTCTCTAACAACTTTTTGAAACTATAAATTTTATATAAATTTCAACAATTCTCATAGTTGAAAGAATTTCATCACTTAGGAATCCCAAACCAATGATATCACAGTTCCAATTCCTATGTCTGGGATCTGCAGGTTGTTCTCCATGATAAATTAAATAGAATAAGAGTTAGAAAATTTTGGCTTCTTTCTATCATCTTTTGTCATTGTTCCTATTCATGTTATCATTAGTCCTTATCATTCATTCTTTCTCTTTGTTGTTTATTCTAAGTGGCATTTTTTAATTTGAAAAAGTAGCAATTCGACCTATAGATACCATTTCTTCCATGTGCAATAGAAAGCTTTAAACTTGTTTCTTGCCCTTTGTCATGGTGAATACTATCTGCTTCTGTAAACATCTGCTGACAGGAAAATTGTTTAATTTAATTTAATGAAAGTCTCCATATTTCACAGGCTGGAGGTGCAATGGCTATTGACTGGCCCTGCCCTACTATTGATTGACACAGGTGCCTTGACTTGCTAGATGTCCCACATGAATCAATTAGCTCTTCTTCTTTAATCAATCTAACTGTGAGGAGTCCACAAGTTGGTGTCAGTTTTAATACAGACACCTAATCAACTTCTCCCCTTACATCTCAATAGTCATGAGCTCAAGATATCAACCAGCCTTTCCAAAAATTAGGAATTACATATGTGTATAACCATAGCCAGACATCCTTGTTTTGAAGAAGAGGAAAAGAAAAGATTTAAAGTGGGGGTTATAAAAAGGA
Source organism: Sminthopsis crassicaudata (assembly GCF_048593235.1). Classification (NCBI taxonomy): domain Eukaryota; kingdom Metazoa; phylum Chordata; class Mammalia; order Dasyuromorphia; family Dasyuridae; genus Sminthopsis; species Sminthopsis crassicaudata. The sequence goes on along the minus strand of NC_133620.1, from coordinate 235,449,915 downwards.
ACCTATTCTTATTCACTTTTTATCTTTTCCAAAATGGAGTAACATAAATTTGAGCAATATGGTACAAAGTTATAATAGACTTTATAGCTAGCCAGAAGGCTTGTCAGCAAGTCAGTTTGGAACTGAGACAGAGTGCGTGGAATTTTATGAGAATGCCAAAAGCCGCATAGCATAGAGGAAGCATTGATAAGGGAAAGCAAGCTTCTGTAGATGCAGTTGCAGAATAAGGCTGAATGTAGTCCTAGCTGTCCATAGATGGAATCAAAATGACTCAGTTTTCAAATATTTCTTCCTAAATAAAATGACTGGCAATCCAGGAACTTTGAAATTAATTAGATGTGTGGGTACAAAGAAAAAGGATTTCATAACAGCCCTTATAGAAAATGAGAAAGCACAAAAGCAAAGAAAACCTTAATAAGACAGGAGGCCATACAGCTTTCACAATAAGGCTCTTCATTTTAGCAAACTAATTTTTTTGATTTTCATAGGATTTTAAGAATTTCCAATTTTGAAATTGGAAAGGACCTTGGATGCCAAGTCTAAATTCTTCATTTTACAGATAGGAAAACTGAGGAAGCCCAGACTTGCTAGTCTCAAGACAGTTCCCTACATGTGGCTTGGAAGGTGACTTGAAGTGAAAGTAAAATATCCCTTTCAAGTTTGTTTTTTATTCTTCGGAAGGAGTTAGAAGATTGGGAACAGAAGCTTCCACACTACTCTCTTCAGAGAGAGGCAGTACCAGTCTAGAATTATATCTCACTGTTCCTTTAAATATAATACAGAGTGAAAGAGCTCACCTTTTGGGAGTGAGATAACTCAATCAAGAGAAAGAACCTCAGATGTTACCCAATTGTAATTCCCCAAGAATCTAGTGTAACAAGCTGGGCTAGGGATGTGGTGAAGACCTGCAATTCCTGCCGTACTGGCTTCTTCTGAGAGTCATATTTTCCTTTCAATAAACTGAACTGATGTTTACATTATCCATGTTCTCTCTTAGAGCTGAAATCAGAAGAGACTAGAGTCCAGAGAAATTGAGGAGCCTGAAGATATGGAAGAAACATCTAAGAGTTAAATGGAATTAGATTTGAGAAAGATCCTTATAATCTGGGTCATATCAAAGATAGGGGCTGGGCCTTGCCATCTTCAAATTCCCTTACAAGGGCTGTACTAGAGAACCTTGGAGCAGAGTTGAAGTGAAACTTTCCTGGCTATCAGATGTATGGACAGGAATGGTTGTTATTACCCAAGTAATGTGTGGTTTGTGAAAATCTGTTTAGGTTCATGTAAGCACTCAAGCCTATTCAGAATTAGTGGAGTTGTTCCCTGACACCAGACAATTAGAACGAACAATTCTTTATCCCATTGGATAAAGAATTTGCTTCTTTTCTCTGTATTTCAAAGTCACTGAAGCACAGTTCTCAAATCAAGTATGTTTCATAACTACCTCTTAATGGGTTCATTTCCCCCCCTTCTATTTAACATAAGCTAGAAACTACTAGACATTTATTTTATGAGTAGGCCTCTTTTAAAATGGATTGGTACTTCAATTGGACAAATCTCATTTATCCATTTAAAGCTTAGAGAGCTAGAATAAACTTATCAGACTTGATCAGGGGTCATAACTGATAAGCCAATTTCCTAGTAGTTACAAAAATCCCCAGGGGAGAAATGTATATGCAATGTAACCTTGATAATGAATATTTACTGAAATAAAAATGCTTTATGTATGTATGTATGTATGTGTATATGTGACTAAAAAGAAACAGGATAATGTAACAATATGAGAAATAGTTGACTTTAATATCAGTAATTTTCTATATTTGTGCAACATAGGAATATTTCTTCAAACAACCACAAATGTATTTTAGTGATCAAACTATAAGATGGTGTCTTTAGCTATTACATGTATGAAGCACAATCAATTCAAGTATTGCTGTACAGAGGGCATAGGAAATAGATCTTTAACATAACTGATATAAGGATTTCAAGAGGAGGAAATACTCTCCACCATGTAATAACAGAATTACCTAGAACAAAGGTAATTCAGTGATTTGCCTAAGGTATCATGAGTATACATATCTGAGGGAGGACTTCAAGCAAATTCTTTCTTTAGTGAGAACATGAAAACATCAAAATTTCCACATCTATCAGTGGGCATATTTATCTACCATTGCTAAAAGGTCCTATTCAAACTTCTTTCCATTATGTAATTGAATAGGAGAGAAAGCATTAAATTATATACTATGATAATTTTAATAAGACATAGTCCAAATTAAAGGCCTAGTTCCAAATGATAACAGAAATGGCCAAAAATATGTCTGAATTCTTGTCACAAATAGCAGTATCAGAGTGTTTAAATAAGTAAAAGCATTAATCTGGAGAGTCAAGAGATTTGGGGGTCCTCCTGACCATTCTTTCACTTCCTCAACCATGTGATCTTGAACAATTCACTTCACTAATAGAAACCTATTGGGAAAATAGAACACTGGACTTATACTTAGGATGCCAGGAGTTCAACTCTGACCTTCAATACTAACTTGCTCTGAGACTATGGGCAAATAACTTTTATAGGCCTCAATTTCATAAACTGGAGATGATAATAGCATATGTCTTCAACATTTATGAGGATATACATAAAATAATATTTCTAATGTGCTTAACACATAGTAGGTGCTAACAAAATACTTGTTTCTCTCCTTTATCCTTATATCCCAGGGGTATATAACTAAGGGGTAAAATTGGGCAAGGTTGAATTAGATGCATCTTAAAACTCTTTGTCCTCCAATTTAATGTTTTGTGATAAAAAGTAAGGAGAATGTTCAAATGGACTATGCAGTGGTCTCCAATATACTACTATAGTTAGAACTCAATAAATTGATCTTGTGAAATTATTGAAGCACCCTGATTTTGTAGAACATTGGGACAATAAAAGAGAGGTTAGAATATAAATTCAGGCAGATGAAATTAGAAGAATTTTACAGGAACCTAAAATGAGAGGGGATTGGCTGTGGACAAAAGGATTTGTCTTTTACCATGAAACAAATGCATTCCAGCAAAATTTGTTGTACAGCAATTTCCATTAAGCAAATTCTATTTTCCCTTCTGTCTCCATAAAGCCAGAGATACCTTGTGCTGGGAGAAAAATGGACCTGAATGTAATGAAATCCCATTTAAGAATATAGGAAACAATTTTTCATCTTATATTTAAAGGAAAAAACAGTAATGTTTTGACTAAATATTAGCAATAATATCCCAAACCATTATAATAAAAGTATGTTGGATTCAACTTATTTATTCACTTAACAAGCTTTTATTTTACTTCTCCTATCTGCAAAGCATTGTATTAGACCCTGGTGGAAATAATAAAATTTACATGACATGATCCCTGTCCTCTTGGTGCTTACAGATTCAGAAGTTACTTAAATAATGATAGTTATATTACAAAGTAGAAATATCAAACTCCAAAATATAGGCTGTTTTCAGAAACACACACACACACACATATGTATATACAAGTACACATATAATTTATATATTGTTGTTCAGTCATTTCAGTGATGTGTGACTCTTCATGATCCCATTTGGTACTTTCTTTGCAAAGATACTAGAGTGATTTGCCATTTCCTCAGATCATTTTACAGATGGGGAAAACAGAGGCAAACAGGGTTAAATGACTTGTCCAGGGACATATCTGAGGTCATATTTGAACTTACATCTTTCCCACTTCAGGCCTGGCACTGTGCCACTTGGCTGGCCATTTTACACACACAGTAATATCAAACTCTTCATAAATCAACTAAAGCAAACAGAGTTAAGTGACTTTCTCAGGTTTGGAAAACTAGTAATTTCTTGAGGTCAGAGTTGAACTCCAGAAGATGAGTCTTTGTGACTCCAGGCCCAGTGCTCTATCTACTGCACCATCTAGTTACCCTTACAATAGGAAATACTCACAGGCGCAAATGGACGTGTATGTGCATGAACATGTATATGTGCACACACATGTACACATGCTTATACACAAGGCACATGTGTATTATCTATGTATACATGTATGTATGTGCATATGCATATGTGTATGTATCTATAAATATATATTTAATACAATTTTAGTGCGGGTATGAAAAGAAACTATCAGGTGAGGTTTCTTCATCACTTTTTTATTTCAGATGTTGAATAGGGACAGATTATCAGGTGATTTGGGCAGGAGAGAGTCGAGAGAGAACGTCAATTTCATCCTAATCTTGGTTTTCTCCAAGAATAGGTTTTGCCCAAAGTCAGGTCTATTCCACAAGGATTTCCCTATAGTTAATGCTATCAGACCATCTTTATAGGTAAAAGACCTCCAGTTAATTCAATAGTTTGTCTAGATTCTAGGTGAGACAGGAGTGGAGACCTCCTTTTGACCCTGAAGACTACATGTCTTTGACCTAGGAAGCTACTAATTCTAAGTTAATATTCTGTTCCTAACTCAAAGCACATTTTGTACATTTCCTCCACAATATGGTCATGCAATTTATAACTTATTCTTATTTTTAAAGTGACATTACATTATTACATTAGAAACTATACTAATGGGGGATCTCAATCTTGCTCCCTCAGAACTAGATAAATTGAACCACAAAATCATTCAGAAAAAAAGTTAAGGAGGTAAATAGAATTATATAAAAGTTAGGTATGATACACCTTCGGAGAAAATTGATTGGAGACAGAAAAGAATATATATTTTCTTGGCAGTATATGAAATTTTAAAAAAATTGACCCTATATTAGGGCATAAAAGTTTCATAATCAAAGGCAGAAAGGCAAAAGTAGTAAATGAATCTTTTTTTCAGATCATGATGCAATAAAAATTACATGTAATAAAGGGCCAGATATTAATTGGGAACTAAGTTATCTAATCTTACATAATGATTGTGTGAAACAACAAATCAGAGACACAATAGACAATTTCTTCCTAGAGAATGACAATAATAAAACAACATACCAAAATTTATGGGATGCAGCTAGGTCATTTCTTAGGAGAAGTTTTATATCTCTAGATGCTTACTTGCATAAAATAAAGAAAGAAAATCAATGAACTGGGGCAAATAAAAAATCTACAAAAAGAACAAATTAAAGACCCTTGTTTAAATACCAAGTTTAAAATTCTGAAAATAAAGGGGAAAATTATAAAATTCAAAGTAAGAAAACCTTTGAATTAGTAAATAAAACTAAGAGCTGGTTTTACAAAAAATAACAACAAATAGATAAACTTGTAACTAGTTTGAGGGGAAACAGGAAAGAAGAAAATCAAATTGTTAGTATCAAAAATGAAAATAGTAAATACTCCACCAATGAAGAGGATATTGGGGAAATAATTAGAAGCTATTTTGCCCAATCCTATGCTAATAAATATGGTGATCTAAGTGGAATGGATGAATAATTACAAAAATATAGATTACTTAAATAAACAGAGGAGGAAATAAATAACTTATTAAACATTTTAGAAAAAGAAATTGAAAAGGCTATTAATCAACTTACTAAAAAAAAATCTCCAGGGCCAGAAGGATTTACATTTTGATTCTACCAAATATTAAAAGAACAATTAATAACAATATTATGCAAACTATTTGGAAAAATAGGGAAAGAAGAAATCCTACCAAATCATTTTTATTACACAGACATGGTGCTGATAGCTAAACCAGGAAGAGTCAAAACAGAAAAAGCAAATTATAGACCAATTTCCCTAATGAATATTGATGTAAAAACTTAAATAAAATATTAGCAAACAGATTACGGCAAGTTATCCCCAGGATAACACACCATGACCAAGTAGGATTTATACCTGGAATGCAGGGCTTGTTCAATATTAGGAAAACCATTAGCATAATTGATTATAGAAATAATCAAACTAACAAATATCATATAATTATCTCAAAAGATATAGAAAAAACATTTGAAAAAATCCAACACCCATTCCTATTAAAACCATTAGATAGTATAGGAATAAATGGAGTTTTCTTTAAAATGATTAATAGCATTTATTTAAAGCTATCAGTGAGCATTAGATGTAACAAGGATGAACTAGAACCATTCCCAATAAGATCAGGGGTGAATCAAGGTTGCCCACTATCACCATTACTATTCAATTAGAAATTAGACCATTAGAAATGTTAGCTTTGGGAAGAAGAGAAGAAAAAGAAATTAAAGGAATTAGAGTAGCTAATGAGGAACCAAATTATCAGTCTTTGCTGATGATACGATGATATACTTAAAGAACCCTAAAGAAACAGCTAAAATATTATTAGAAACAGTTCACAACTTTAGCAAAGTTTCAGAATACAAAATAAATTCCTACGAATCATCAGCATTTTTATATATTACCAACAAAATTCAGTAGTAAGACATACAAAGAGAAATTCCATTTTAAATAACTATTGATAATATAAAATATTTGGGAGTCTTACCTACAAAGGCAATGTCAAGAGCTATATGAACCTAATTACAAAACACATTTCACACAAATAAAGTCAAATCTAATCTCTTAGAAAAATATCAAGTGTTCATGAGTAGGCCAAACGAATATTACAAAAATGACAATACTACCTAAATTAATGTACGTATTCAGTGCCATACCAATCAAACTCCCAAGAAATTATGTTACAGAACTACAAAAAAATAATAAAAAAATTTATCTGGAAGAATAAAAGTGCAAGATTTTCAAGGGAATTCATGGAAAAATACAAATGAAGGTAACCTAGCTTTATCAGACCTAAAACTATATTATAAAGTAGCAGTCATCAAAACCATTTGTTATTGTCTAAAAAAATATAGTAGTTGATCAGTGGAATAGATTATGTTCACAGGACCAAATAATCAATGAATATAACATTCTAGTGTTTGATAAATTCAAAGATCCCAACTTTTGGGAAAAGAACTCACAATTTGACAAAAACTTCTAGGAAAATTGGAAATTAATATGCCAGAAACTAGGCATTGATCCACTTGTAACAGTCTATACCAAAATAAGAATGAAATGGGATCATGACTTAAACATAAAGAGTGATATTATAAGCAGATTAGCTGAACAAAGAATTATTTACCTCTCAGATCTGTGGAGGAGGAAGGAATTTGTGGCCAAAAATCTAGAGTACATTATTGGATACAAAATGGATAATTTTGATTATATTAAGTTAAAAAAGTTTTGTGCAAACAAAACTGATTCAGACAAGATTAGAAGGGAAGCAATAAACTGGGACATAATTTTTACATTTAAGAGTTCTGATGAAGACCTCATTTCTAAAATATAGAGAACTGACTCAAATTTATAAGAATTAAAGCCATTCTCAAATTGATAGTCAAAGGACATGAACAGGCAATTTTCAGATGATGAAATTAAAACCGTTTTTAGTCATACAAAAAAAGTTCTCTGAATCATTATTGATCATTGAAATGTAAATTAAGATAACTATGAGGTTCCAGTACATGTCTCTCAGATTGGCTAAGATGATAGGAAAAGATAATGGCAAATGTTGGAGAAGATGTGGGACAACTGGGACACTAATACATTGTTGGTGGAGTTGTGAACTGATTCAAACATTCTGGAAAGCAATCTGGAACTATGTCCAAAAGACTATCTAAGTGTGCATACCTTTGGATTCAGCAGTGTTACTACTGGGTTATATCCCAAAGAAATCATAAAGGAGGGAAAGGGACCTGTATGTACAAAAATGTTTCTGGCAGCCCTTTTTTGTAGAAACTGGAAACTAAGTAGATGCCCATCAGTTGGAAAATGATTGAATAAGTTATGGTATAGGAATGTTATGAAATATTATTGTTCTATAAGAAATGATCAGCAAGATGATTTCAGAGAAACATGGAGAGACTTACATGAACTAATGCTAAGTGAAGTGAGCAGAACCAGGACAACATTATACACAGTAACAGCCAGAATATAGAATAATCAATTCTGATGGATTGTCAATAATAAGATGATTCAGGCCAGTTCCAATGGTCCCATGATAAAGAAAGCCATTGGCTCCCAGAGAGAGGACAAGGAGAACTGAATGTGGCCCCACAACATAGTATTTCCACTCTTTTTGTTCTTGTGTGCTTGAATTTTGTTTACTTTCTTGTGCTTTTTCCTTTCTGATATAATATATTTTTTTTCCTGTACATGTATTTGTGCAAGTATGTATATAAAAATTGCATATATCTAACATATATATTGGATCACTTGTCGTCTAGGGAAGGGGGTGGGAAGAAGAGAAGGAAAAAATTAGAACACAAGATTTTGTAAGGGTGAATGTTGAAAATTATCCGTGTAAATATTTTGAAAATAAAAAACTTTAATTTAAAAAAAAAGAAAGAAGAAAATCAAATTGTTAGTATCAAAAATGAAAAGAAAAAACTTTCAACCAATGAAGAGGAAATTAGAGCAATAATTAGCAATTTTTTGATCCAAATACATGTCAATAACTCTGATGAATACTATTAACAAAGAGGAAATAAATTATTTAAATGATTCCAATTTAGAAAAAGAAATTGAATGAATTATTTAATGAAAACCCTAAGTTAGGCTCTCCAGGACCAGATTGATTTACATGTGAATTCTACCAAATAATTAAAGAACAGTTAATGCCAATACTATGAAAACTATTTGGATAAATAGAGGAGAAAAAAAAGGGAGTCCTAGAAAATTGCTTTTAGGATACAGATATGATGCTGATGCCTAAACCAGGCAGGGTCAAAATAGTGAGAGAAAATTATAGTCCAATTTCCCTAATGAACATTGATGCAAAAATCTTAAATAAAATATTACCAAAGAGATTACAGCAAGTTATTCCCACTAGAATACATCATGACCAAGGAGAATTTAGGGCTGGTTCAATATTAGGAATATTATTATTGGAATTGACAATGTCAGTAAGCAAACTAACAGAACTCATATGATTATCTCAATAGATGTAGAAAAAGCATTTGACAAAATCCAACACCCATTCCTATTAAAAATAGTAGAGAGTATAGCAATAAATGGAGTTTTCCTTAAAATGATCAGTAGCATCTATTTAAAACCATTAGTAAGCATTATATATAATGGGGATTAAGTAGAACCTTTCTCAATAAGATCAGAGGTGAAACAAGGATGCCCACTATCACTATTACCATTCCATATTTTATTAGAAAAGCTAACTTTGGCTATAAGAGAAGAAACAAATTAAAAGATTTAGAGTAGGTAACGAGGAAACCAAATTATCACTTTTTTGCAGATGATATGATGGTATTCATAGAGAACTCTAGCGAATCAACTAAAAAAAACTACTAAAAACAATTCACAACTTTAGCAGAGTTGCAGGATACAAAACAAATCCACATAAATCATAAGCATTTTAATATATTACCAACAAAGTTCAGCAGCAAGAGATAACAAAAAGAAATTTCATTTAAAATAATTGTAGATAATATAAACTATTTCAGAGTCTACCACCAAAGGCAAAGTCAAGAATTATATGAACACAATTACAAAACACTTCACACAGATAAAGTCAGATCTACTCAATTGGAAGTCTATAAAGTGCTCATGGGTAGGTCAAATTAATATAGTAAAAATGACAATACTACCTAAATTAATACCAATCAAACTCCCAAGAAATTATTTTACAGATCTAGAAAAAATAATAACAAAGTTCATCTGGAAGAACAAAAGATCAAAAATCTCAAGGGAATTAATGAAAAAAAAATGCAAATGAATGTGGCTTAGCTATACAAGACCTAAAACTCAATTATAAAGCTGCTGTCATCAAAACCATTTAGTATTGGCTAAGCAATGGAGTAATTGTTCAATGGAATAGGTTAGGTTCACAGGACAATAGTCAATGACTATAGTAATCTTGTATTTAATAAACCAAAAGACCCCAGCTTCTGGGATAAAAACTCACTATTTGACAAAACTTGTAGAAAAATTGGAAAATAATATGGCAGAAATTCTCCAATTGATAAATGGTCAAAGGATATGAACAGACAATTTTCAGATGATGAAATTGAAACTATTTTTACTCATATGAAAGAGTGTTCCAAATCACTATTGATCAGAGAAATGCAAATTAAGACTCTGAGATACCACTACACATCTGTTAGATTGGCTAAGATGACAGGAAAAGATAATGATGAGTGTTGGAGGGGATGTGGAAAAACTGGGACACTAATGCATTGTTGGTGTAGTTGTGAAAGAATCCAACCATTCTGGAGAGCAATCTGGAACTATGCCCCAAAAGTTATCAAACTGTTCACACCCTTTGATCCAGCAGTGCTACTACTGGGCTTATATCCCAAAGAGATCTTAAAGAAGGGAAAGGGACCTGTATGTGCAAAAATGTTTGTGGCAGCCCTCTTTGTGGCAGCCAGAAACTGGAAACTGAATGGATGCCCAACAAATGGAGAATGGCTGAATAAATTGTGGTATAAGAATGTTATGGAATATTACTGACCAGCAGGATGATTTCAGAAAGGCCTGGAGAGACTTACATGAACTGATGTTGAGTGAAATGAGCAGGACCAGGTGATTATTATATACTTCAACAACAATACTATATGATGATCAATTCTGATGGATGTGGCCATTTTCAACAATGTTTGTGGCAGCCCTTTTTGTAGTGGCTAGAAACTGGAAAATGAATGGATGCCCATCAATTGGAGAATGGTTGGGTAAATTATGGTATATGAATATTATGGAATATTATTGTTCTGTAAGAAATGACCAGCAGGAGGAATACAGAGAGAATTGAACTGATGCTGAGTGAAATGAGCAGAACCAGATCATTATACACTTTAACAACAATACTGTATCAGGAAGTATTCTGATGGAAGTAGATATCTTAGAGAAGAAGATCTAATTCACTTCCAGTTGATCAATGATGGACAGAATCAGCTACACCCAGAGAAGGAACACTGGGAAATGAATGTGAACTGTTTACATTTTTGTTTTTCTTCCCAGGTTATTTTTATCTTCTGAATCCAATTCTTCTTATGCAACAAGAGAACTATACGGTTCTGCACACATATATTGTATCTAGCATATACTATAACATATTTAACATGTATAAGACAGCCTGCCATCTAGGGGAGAGGGTGGAGGGAGGGAAACTATCAATATTGGGTTCAATGATTTATACATAAAGACTAGTATTATAAGCAAATTAGAAGAACAAAAGATAATCTACCTCTCAGATCTGTGGAGAAGGCAGGAATCTATGGCCAGAGAAGAACTAGAGTACGTTATGAAATGCAAAATGGGTAATTTTGATTAAATTAAGTTAAGAATTTTAGCACTGGGGGCAGCTAGATGGCGCAGTGGATAGAGCAGCAGCCTTGAATTCAGGAGGACCTGAGTTCAAATCTGGTCTCAGACACTTAACACTTCCTAGCTGTGTGACCCTGGGCAAGTCACTTAACCCCAGCCTGGGGGGGAAGGGGAGAATTTTAGCACAAAGAAGACCAATGCAGATAAGATTAGAAGGGAAGCTGAAAACTGGGGGGAAATTTCACATGTAAAAGTTCTGATAAAGGCCTCATTTCATAAATACATAGAGAATTAACTCATTTATAAGAATACAAGTCATTCTCCAATTGATAAATGGTCAAAGGATGTGAGCAGACATTTTTCAGATGAAGAAGTTAAAACCATTTCTAGTCATGAAAAAGTGCTCTAAATCATTATTGATTAAATTGAGAAATGCAAGTTAATATAACTCTGAAGTATTACTTTATACTTCTCAGATTGGCTAAGATGATAGGAAAAGATAATGATAAATGTAAGATATGTGGGGAAAAGGGGACACTAATACATTGTTGTTAGAGTTATGAACTGATTCAATCATTCTAGAGAGCAATTTGGAGCTTTTCCCAATTTGGAGCTACCTTTTTATCTAGCAGTATCTCTACTGAGCCCATATCCCAAAGAAAACATATAAAAAGGAAAAGGCCCCACATATGCAAAAATGTTTTTAGCAGCCCTTTCCAAGGAAGTGGAAACTGAATGGATGCTCATCAGTTGGAGAATGACTGAATAAGTTGTGGTATATTTTTGTGCTATACAAAACGATCAATAGGATCATTTGAGAAAGGCCTGGAGAGACTTGTGTGAACTGATGCTAAGTGAAGTGAGAACTAACAGAACATTTTTCACAGCAACAACAAGATTAAACGATGATCAATTCTGATGGATCAGGCTCTTTTCAACAGCGATGTGATTTGGGCCAATTACAATAGAATTGTGAGGGAGAGATCCATCTGAATACAGAAAGAAGACTGTTGGGACAGAATGTAGATCACAACATAGTATTTTAATTTTTTATTATTGTTGTCTTGTTTTTTTTCTCATTTTTTCCCCTTTTTGATCAAATTTTTCATGTCTTGTAGCATAATAATTGTGGAATACGTATAAAAAATTGTAAGTGTTTAATATATATTGGATTACTTGCTGCTTGGAGGGAAGTAAGGGGAAAGGAGGGAGAAAAAAATTTGCACTCAAGGTTTTGCAAAGTGAATATTGAAAACTTTCTTTGCATATATTTCAAAGTAACAAGATATTTTTTAGAAAATAAAATATTTTAGAAAATAAATTATTTTTAAAATTTTTTGGAAAATAAAATAAAATTCTAATATTTGGTAAGAGCATTATTATGTTATATAGGACATTGTCTGATTATATAATACAATGTTTCATCAATCTAAAAGCATTATCTAAAGTGATAAAATAATGATGATTAATATAACAATTATGATCAAAATATTATTGTTTCAATACACATAATTTGATAGGTAGTATATGTGTAACAAGCTCTATCCTAATATGGTTGTATCAAACATTATGTCTGTTGTTATTTGTCTTTGGGTAAGCCATGTCTGGATGAATCTCCAAGTTCTCATCTATAAAATGAGGATTTTTGAATTGAATAATCGCTAATGTCTTTTCCAACTCTAAATCCATAATCTTATTAAATAATTAACTAGAAAAAGAAGAAAAAAAAACAGTGAAAGAAGCTTGAAATTGGAAAAATCACAATGATTTGGAGCATTTCCACTGATGAATTCTCATCCTTTGAACTTTCTTTTCCTTTGCTTTAATCAACAATTTTCTAGTTAAGTTCAAAGTCTGCTATAGGGTGACTGGTGTACGTAATTAGTATGCCTTCTTGAACAAGAAAGAGATTTGCTAAAAGTTGATTTCACTTCTCTACCCCCTCCATCCTCTTCATCTCCATGTGCTAGGATTTTCCCTTAGTTATAGTCCTTATTCAGCTATTGAACTTACTGTGTATATTTGTACATATTTTATTGTCAGAGCCAGAGGCCGGGAGAAGCTGGACTCAAATCTCTTTCTTCTCTGTGGGAGAAGAGAAGTGGGGAAGGCTGTGGAATGAGATAAGGTGGCTTGCTTGAGCCAAAGGTAATGGGGTGCTTACTTCTGAAACCTTTGATATTAGTATGCATTTGTTTAGTTATTTTAACTGCTTGCTTACATGTGATCTTGTAGTCTGAATTATCACTAACTCACTATAGTGAAAAAGAAAAAAAAATACTTGACAAATTAGTGAATGACAAGTAATGATTGAGACTTGTAGATCAAAAACCTAGGCAATGATGATGAGAGGCAGAATTTTGAGTGACTGACAATCTGCTTCAAAGAATTATGCATGCAGAGGAAAGAATATCATTTACAAAATTTCTTTCCATTTTATTCAATTCAATAAGTATTTATTAAGCTACTAATGTGTAAGCTACAGCAATCGGCCATGAATACACAAAGAGAGAAATGAAATAGTTCTTGTCCTCAAGGAGCTTACAATCTGTTGTTGTTAGGAAACAGGACTGTGCATTACACATACTACAGAGGTATTGTTTTAATCTTATAACATTTCTGGAACTCAGTCAATATTCATGTAAATAATACAAAGACCACTTCAGTAGCTTAGATTCAAAATAAGCCTAAATTCATAAAAGCTTCAGCTGAGAAATGGTTTTATATATTTAATGTAATTAATAAATTATATCTGACATTTCTAACTTTTACTCATCACTCCTGGTTCTACCTATAAGAACCAAGAAAAAATTTAATCTGTTCTCCACATGATAATCTTTCAAATACTTAAATACAGTTATGTCTCATCCCATTTTGCTTTCTCCAGAATAAATATGCTTAGTTTCTTCTGATTCTCATAGGTACTGAATATAAGACTTTTAATCATCCAGGTTGCTGTTGCATAAACATTCTCTAATGTAGCCATTTCTTTCTTATATTATAGTACCAAGATTTTTTCTGTGATTTAGAATAAAAAAATACCTTCTTGTTCCAAATTAAATCCTTCATTTTACAAATGAAAAACTGGGGCCCAGAGAAATCAAATGATTTATACAAGTTTACAAAGCGAGGTAGACTAAGCAGGAGTAAATTGTAGCTCTCCTAATTCCTTCTTAGCCCCATACTCTCCCCAAAACATCAGTGCTGCTTCTTCAGGTAACAGTAATTAAATCTTGAAAACTATGCAGTAACTGCACAGTAAAAACTTATTTCTATATAAAGGAATTTGACATTTTTTCCCTGGAAATCTACCAGGATGAATGTAATTCATACCTCAAAAAATTCAGTGTTAAAGAAACCAACTCACACAAAAGAAAAAGCTTTAAAACTTTCCAAGGAAAATGAATAAAATAAGAGAAATTATCTACAATTTTTTTCCCCCTGGGGATTGGGTCAGCCCTACTTGTTCAATATCATGCAAGTAATCATTGATGACTATAATGAGCAAGGTCTTATATTGAGAGTTGAGAAAGATCTAAGGATGAAAAGATCAAGTGACTTCATTTGAAGAATTTACTAAATTGTTTTTCAAGAGCTAGAGAATAATTCAAGACATGTCAAATGTGATCCATTATTACCAAAGGAATTCAAAGAAGGAATATCACTTTTCTTTCAGTTTCCTCAACTGCTAAAAAAGGATAATAATAGCACTGATTTTTTTCATGGTTATTGTACAATTTAAACAAGATAATATTTGAAAAACACTTAGTTAAATGTCTAGCATATAGTGGATGCTATATAAATATTTATTTCCTTCTTCTTCTCTTTTCTTATATTCTTTTCGTCTGATGTGATCACAGAAGTTTTCCCAGAGGAAAGAGTTGTTGAAGATTTGTTCTTGAATATATACTGGGGACATTGTATGCTGGGGACATTAAAATGGGGTGCTTCTAAGATGCAGCAATCCTGACAGGATTTTGTATCTACTGGATGCAACAAAGCAATCCCCAAACCTTATTGATTATAAATTTCTGCTATTCTTTGGCAGTAAGTTAGTATAGAATATGCAATCATAATGCAAATTTAAACCATACATAGTTACTCACACAATTAAATTAAGCAGCTCTCAATCTTTTTAAAAATATTTAATATTAATAATCCCTTTGGCAATCTGATGGTACCCATGAACCTCTTCTCTGAATAATGGTTTAAAATAAGTAAAATATAATACATAGGATTACAAAAGAAACCCATTATATTCAATACACATATCAAAATAATCAAATGTGTAATGTATGGCAGATTGTTTACCATTTCAGGGAAGGGTTAAAGGGAGTAAAGGACAGATAAAATTTGGACCTTAAAACTTAAACAGTAAATGTTAAAGATTTTCTTTTACATGTAATTGGGAAAACATAAAATATTTTTTAAAAAGAATAAACATAGCAGCAACAAACATACTCAAAAAATTAGGGACCCCAAGTTAAGAACCCCTCAATTAGAAAAAGGCATTTAATATACACATTCATACATTCAAAGACAAGCTATTATAGATTTTGAACCCATTAGAATCAAATACTTATTCTTGGCACCAATAAAAGACCTAGGAGTTAGGAAAAAGTTCGAAATGTGACACACAACCATTAACTAATCTTTTGTAATCTAAATCCAATTATAAAATTTGGGTTGGAAAAATGTATCTTTTTGAAGATTATGAAACAAATAATATACTAAAATATATTTCTGTGATACAATGAGTATATTGACTATGAATATGTTATATACTTAGAAATGATAACTTCTAAAGTAGAGTGGTAATATTATAGTTCTTGAATGCCTAGCAGCATGTATTAGGGACTCATTAAATGTTTAGTGATTAATTGATTGAGCAAGAATAGAGCTTATCAAAACTGAGACCTCTCAGAAATGCCTTACCCATGGTCCCATAGGAAACAAGGGAAAGAATTAGGAAGTGAACCCAAGTTTTCTCATTATAAATCCATTGAGTATCACATTCATATTCCAGCTTTTAAATGTGCATTGTATAAAAAAAGCACAAAAGCTGCAAAAACATTCCAATTTATTACAAATAGTATTTGCAAAAGTTTTCAAAATCTTTCCAATTAGTCACTTGAGACATAGGGCATCCAAGACAACATGTATTGTTTTTCTTGGAACTAGTATACATGTTGAAATAATGGATATTGAATAATTCCACTCATTACTCATCTCTTAGGGGTGAGTACTACACTTTATATAATGGTAAAAGTGCTAGATTTTTGCATCAGAAAAACTTGAATTTATCCATCTTCAGACACTGACTAATTTTGTGATCATAGACAAGTCATTGGAACTTATTTTCTTCATCTGTAAAATTGATATTTTAAAAGAATCCACCTCCTTGGATTGTTGGATTGTCTAAAACATTGCATATAATGCTCTTCATAAGTTTTTGTTTGTTTGTTTGTTTGTTTGTTTTGTTTTTGTTTTTTTTTTTTGTTTTGTTTTGTAAAGGATTCTTCTTATTTTCCCAAACTTACAAAACGGAATCAAGTCCCTTATGTAGGGAGATGATTTCAGTGCCAGTGAAAATGGGCAATTGATGCCTCACTTTTAATTGGACTTATTTAGAAATAACATTTTCAGTGTCATAGACCATGATATCAGTTGTCACAGACATGAAAAGAAAAAAGACTGAGTGTGAACCAATTTTCTTTGACTTCTTATGTTTTATATGAACTGTTAGTCAAAGTATTGTCTGCTTTCTTTGGCAAAATAAAGAGAATGCTTTAATTTAATTTTAAATATATATTTAAATATAATTTTTTAAAATCACCAATGAAGCTTAGCAAGAAACTATTTGTGAACATCAGCGAACTAATTAAATTTATATATGCTATTGAATAGCCATAACCAAGATGATGATAAGAGACTGGTGAAAGATCACAAACACCACACTTCCACTGAACATTAAGCCAGATAAATGAAAATCATTAATTTGTGTATATCTGTTTAGAAAATCAGTGTATGCAGTAACATCGTTGGTATAGTGAAAAAATATTAGCTTTTTATGATCTCTTATAATTTATAATAGTTGAAGAATCAAAACTATCCTCTGGAAATAGGATTCATAGAAGCCCAGGATTTAGAGTTAAAAAGAACCTCAACACCCTCTTGGAGTCTACTTTATATTTCTTTTATTGCAGTTCAAGAACTCATTAGCTTTTGTAACTGTCACATCCTAGTGATGATTCAAATTTATGCTACGGAACATCAAAATCTCCATATCTTTTCCCAAATTTTCTGATGTCTAACTAAGCCTCCCTTATCCTCTATTTGTAAAGTGATTTTTTGAACTCATCTGTAATACTTTACACTTATCCTTTTTGAAATATGTCTTATTATATATAGCATGATGCTCTAGTTTTTAATATACTTTTGGATCATGATTCTGTCATCCAGTATGTTAGTTTTCTCCCCAGGATTTGTATTATCTTCAAATTTGTTGAGTATGTCACTTATGTTTGTGTCCAAATCATTGATAAAAATATTAAACTAGATGGAGCCAAGCACGAATGGCAGGAATACTTCACTAGAACCTCTGCCAAGTTGACATTTAACCAGAATGGCAACTCAGTTCTAAATGCATTTAGGAATTTTAACTTTTAGTATAAGTATACATCCCCCTCTCTCTTTTCCATGAGAATAGTATGATACTTTAACAAATTTATTGCTAAAATCTTAGTATATTATATCTATAATGTTTCCCCTGATCTACCAGTTTTGTGACTGTCAAAAACCAAAACAAAGTCATTTTGGCCTAACCTGTGATTTGTTTGTTTTGTTGTGGTTCTTTATAATAACCTAGGTTTTTTAAGAAACCTAGTCACTTTTATTGTGCTTTAAAGAAATTCCCCAAGAATTAAAGTCAAATCCTTGCCTTGTAATGTACAGATTTACTTCTCTTTTTATTTTTTGAATCTCAGGAAATTTGTCCTACACCAATTTTGTAGCACCTTTTCTGCTTGCTATGATTTTTATAACATCACTTACTGATGTTCCCCAAGCATATCTGCATGTTCTTTCAGTAAGGAAGGATATAGTCCATCTGAAATAGAAAAATTAAATACATCATCGGTAATCAGATGATCTCTCACTATATACTTATCTTGGGAATCAAATTCATTGATAACCATTATGTTCTATTACTTGCAGAGCGAATATCATTCTCCTTAAAAAAGAAAGCAGGAACATTCTTTGTGTTGTCAGTTATTATCATACCATACAGCCCAAGTTTATACCTAATCTTTATTATTTTTAAATAAATTCTCCTTCCCAGAATAATTTTAAAAACCCAAGAAAACACACTTAAAAAATCTTTAGCTTATCTTGTAGCCTTAGCTCATTCTGAGTTTTCATCAAAAAAAAAAAAAAAAAAAAAAAAAAAAAACCAAACGATTTTTGTTGGATTATGTCATGATTCCATGATTGTAACATAATTAGAGACCATTAGTGAAATGGTCTCTACTCCATTTATATGCATGCTGGAGTAGGAGAGACTTTTCTTTGATTTTTGTCCTCTCTTAGAGCCAGCTTGCAGAGCTTACTTACTTAATCTTAGGATGCTACATACATGACAAGACTTGACATACTTCTGCACCCAGATAACTTCTTACTCAGCTTGAGGAGTACAGTCCCTACCCCCTCCAAAAATGAAAATGAAGACCAATGCCATTCTATATAAATGGAATCAATGCTAAATAAGTTGGGTTTCTTTCTTCTCTCCTTCCCATATTCCAGGGATTGGGGGAGACAAATTGAAAAGTCAGCTTTCCACTTGGTTCCGTTTGTGCTTTCACTTCCTCTTTGCCCCCATAGAAAACACAACCCAGAATTATCTCAATCACTATGCTCCATGACCTTCCTTTTCCACTATATTTATCTTTTGTGAATTTTCCCATGTTGTGATGGGAAGATCATTGTATTTGGAGTCAAGGGATCTGAGTTTGAATCCTGCCCTTTGCTATCTGACTGTAAGCAAATCAATTCTATTCTCTGTCCTCAGTTTACTCACTTGTAAATAGGATTTGACTAGTTTGCTCCAAATTCCCTTCCATCTGCGACTCTGGATGTTTTCATTTTAAATTCCTTATACATTCCTTAAATTCACTAAAACCTAGCTTTCTCTTGAAAATACTGTATTTTTAGACACTTTCTATATTCTTTGTTCTCACAACGCTCCCCTGCAACATAGAACACTGACTGATTTCAAGGGATTCACATTCAAGAGGGAGACAACAGATCTGGAATGTTTCAGTTGCTATTCAGAGAGAAAAGTCCCATGTTCCTTAGGATGCAGTGGCAAAGCAGATGTTAATACTTCTTTTCTTCTTCTTTCTTTCCTTCCTTCCCTTCCTACCCCTTCTCTCTTTCTTTTTCTTTTAAAATTTTATTTTAGTAGCATATTTTTTATTATTAAAGCTTTTTATTTACAAAGCATATGCATGGGTAATTTTTTCAACATTGACCCTTGCATAACCTTTTGTTTCAAATTTTCCCCTCCTTCCCCCCAACCCCTCCCCTAGCTGGCAGGTAGTCCAATACATGTTAAATATGTTGAAATACATATTAGATTCCATATATGTATACATATTTATGCAGTTATCTTGTTACACAAGAAAAAACCAGATCAAGAAGGAAGAAAAAGAAAAACTGAGAAAGAAAACAAAATGCAAGCAAATAACTCTATTCTCTCTCTGGGTGTAGATGACTCTCTTTATCACTGAATAATTGGAACTCATTTGAATTACTTCAGTGTTGAAGAAAGCCACGTCCATCAGAATTGATCCTCATATAATATTGTTGTTGAAGTGTATAATGATCTCCTGGTCCTGCTCACTTTACTCATCATCAGTTCATGTAAACCTCTCCAAGCCTCTCTGAAATCATCTTGCTGGTCGTTTCTTACAGAACAACAGTATTTCATAGCATCCATATAACATAATTTATTCAGCCACTCTCCAATTAATAGACATCCATTCAGTTTCTAGTTTCTTGCTACTACAAAGAGGCCTGCCACAAGCATTTTTGTAGTAAAAATAGTTTTCAATTTTAATTTTTATAAGATTTGAGACTATTTTGCTCCCTTTATCTCTTTCCTTCACTCTTCCCATGGTAGCAAGCAATCTGATATAGGTTATATGTGTACATTCATTTTTAACATTTCCATATGTCATATTGGGAAATAAAAGAAAAACAAAAAGACAAGGAAGAAAGAAAAAAAATCAAAAGAAAAAAAAAGGTGAAAACATGCTTCAATCGGCATTAATTTCCATAGTTCTCTCTCTGGATGCAGATGGTATTTTCTATCCAATGTTTATTGGAGATGCCTTGATTGTATTGATAAGTCTATCACAGTTGGCCACCACACAATCTTTCTAAATTGATGTGTACAGTATTTTCCTGATTTTGTTGCTTTAGTCAGTATCAGTTCCTTTAAGTTTTTCTAGCTTATCTGAAATCAGCCAGGTTATTATTTCTTATAAAATAATAGTATTTCATTATGTTCAAAACCATAACTTATTCAGTCATTCCTTGAATGATGGGTCTCCACTTATTTTCCAATTCCTTGCCACCACACACACACAAAAAAAAGCTTCTACATTTTTGAACATGTGTGTCCTTTCCCTCTTTTATGATATCTTTTGAATATAGACCCAGTAATTAATGCCTCTTTTAAAATATTATTTCCATCCACAAAATCATATCAATTTGTGATATTGAACCATTTGACAGCGTCAACTATTTGTTGGCAAGAACTTAACTTTTAGGATGATGTCTGATCTAGAAGAATAGTATTCTTAGGCTCTAAGAAGAGTTTTAAGAGAGAGAATGTAGAAATAAATTCTACAAACTATTGTGCTTGTCAATATGAATGTATCTGCCAGCATATGAAACGTTTGAATCCACATCTTCCTGGATCCAAGCCCAGAATTTTTTCCATTATGCCAACTGCTTCTTATTTCAATGTTAACAATCATTTGAAGTTAGTTATTCAGCTTTGATGAATGCTTGGCCAAGTAAATTCAGAATAATAGCTAGTCTGTTATTGAGGGAATTAAAAAATCTCCAAATTCAAAGAATAGGTATAAAATTACCTATAGTTCCCAATGTGTGACAGCAATTCTAAAATGGTTGTTTAAAGTTCTTGATGTTTCATGCTTCTTTTCTCTCTTTTTAACTAAGATTGTCACTTTATTGTCTGGTATAAAGACAGCCTTCTATCTATTTGTGGTATTAATTGCAGCCTTGGTGGACAATATGCTACATTACCAAAGTGAATAGTATGTGTGGACCAAAAAATAATACTCATCAAGCCTACCTACAGTTTTCAGTTGAGTACTGACTTTGCCATATTTAGTATTTGTGATTTTTTCTTAGTCTTAAAATTCCAATCATTAAAATTGTGGCTCCCTAATCATGATAATATAAAGGAACAATTTAGGATAATAGTGAACTTTGAATCATGACTACTTGGTTTAAATCTTGCACACTGATTAATTATTTCATGTCAGTTAATCTCTCTGGGCCTCAGTGACTTGGCTCTATGATAGTATATATTTAATTTTTTTTATGGCTAAATTTGAGAACATCTACAATTGGTGCTTTTACTTATTCTCTCTTCTTATTCCCTTCTATACCTTTTCCAAGTCTTGCTTCTCATCTCAGTATTCTACTTAAATTGTTCTCTAAGAATTTTATCAGTGATTTCTTAATTGACAAATTAAATGGACTTTCCTCCTGAACAACCTTCAGGTGTTCAATATATTTGACCATGGTTTATCATTTTCTTTTGCTGTATCTTCATCTAGGTCACACTTCTCAACTCTGGGTGTTCCCAAAGGGTCCATCCTGAGCACTTTTCTTTTCTCCCTTTATATATTATTATTTCATTTGGTGATCTTATCAGTTCTATTGGGTTCAATTATTGTTTCTACTTAAATGATTCTCAGATATATTTTTCCAGTCCTAATTCTATTAACTTTTAGTCTAGCATCAATGACTACTTTTAGATATTTTAACTGGATATTCCATAAATATCTAAAGCTGAACATATCTAAAACTGAACTTATTTTGCCCCAACCTTATTTTTTTGAACTTCTCTATTTATGTTTATGTACCAATATTCTGTCAAGCATCACAACCTTGATGCCAATCTTGATTTTTCACTCACACTCATCTCACATATCCATTTCATCATCAAGTGTTGTTATTTCTGCCTTTGCACCAGGTCTCCCACAGCTACCTCATTGAGGTAGGCTTTCAACATCACATGTCTAAATTATTATAAAAAACTTTCTTGTTGATTTCTCTGACTCACATCTCACCCACCTAACCCCTATAATTTATCCTTCACCATCTCCCAATGTGATTTCCCTAAATCCCAAGTCTTACCATCACTTTCTCACAGGCTCCATTCTAATTTCTCCCTGTTATCTTCAGAATCAACTAAACAATTCTCTGGCTTTTAAAGTTTTCATAATTTGGACCCTTCCTATCTTTCCAATTAATTTTTATCATTGATTCTATCTAGAAACACTGGCCAACTTTCTATTTCTTTCATGTTATGGTCCATCTTCCAACTTGTGCCTTTTCATTAGCTATCTTCCATGCCTAAATGGCTTTTTACCTCCTGCTTTCTGTGGTTTCTTTAAGGAGGAGCTCAAGTCCTACCTTTTGCAAAAGGTATTTTCTAGCTCCCTCCTTCCCCAGTGTTCATACTTTCCTTCTGAAATTATTTCACATTTACACTGTATGAATCTTGCATGAAGATAATTGTTTGCATTCCATTTCTTCCCTCCAGGAGAATGGAAGGGCAAGGATTATATTTGCTTTTGTTTTCTGCACTACTTAGCAGAATGCATATTATATAGATAAGGGGCATCTTCATTGATGAATAAATATCAACTATAGGAAAATGAAAGGGCAAGTTGCATCTTGTGGTAGAAAAAGATATGGGCAAGGAATCAGGAGTCTAGCTCTGATATTACTACTTAACTCTGGATTCTAAATGATCTACTTTCAATAGGTCTCTGTAATGTGAATGGATTAAACTAGATAATTTTTAGGGTTCTTTTTAGTTCTAAAATTCTAAAATCATTTAATTCCATATGAGTACTTTTTAAACTTAAAAATATTAAAATTATGATTTTTCATTTCAGTATCAAATGGCAAAAGCACTCAAGTTAGTTATTGGTATTCAGGCTGAATCTTCAATGTTATTGCCTGTTTTCAAGTCCTGGGAAGATATTTGCTCTTTCTCACATAATTTAAAATGGAACCTGTTCATTCTCTACTGCTTTTAGGACTTCCTTTTACAACATTTTATGGTCAACATCAAAATTCGATGCCTCATTCTTTTTTTTTTTTTTTTTTTAACTTCTTCACAAAATTTGTCAGTGTTTATTTTTCAGTATGATTTTGATATATTGGTGAAGGATAATCGGTTGGCAGAGAGTGTTTCAAACAACATTTTGCTTTGTTAAATGAAGTCCTTTTGTATAATTGGCAATCAGCACTATGGAATCTTGTATTGTCTACAACTTTCAGTTAATTTTGTGATTGTAAAGATATACTCCAATATAGAATATTCCTTGAGAAACCAACCTACTAGTGATGTTCTCAGGGCAGTTAGATCTCACTCAGGAGAGTCAATAAAGTTAATTCTTTTGAATTGTGGCCAAAGAAGAACTAGAGTACATTTTGGAGTGCAAAAATGGTTCATTTTGATTATATTAAGTTTAAAAAGTTTTGTGCAAACAAAACCAATGAAGACAAGATAGGAAGGAAGCAATAAACTGGGAAATAATTTTTACATCTGGTAAAGGATTCTGGTAAAGGTTTCATTTCTAAAATATAAAGAATTAACTCAAAGTTATAAGAATTAAAGTCATTCTCCTAATAGTCAAAGGATATGAACAGGCAATTTTCAGATGATGAAATTAAAACCATTTCTAGTCATATTAAAAAATGCTCTGAATCACTATTGATCACAGAAATGTAAATTAAGACAATTCTGAGTTACCAGAGGCTGGGGTTAAGTGACTTGTCCCCATCACACAGCTAGGAAGTGTTAAGTGTCTGAAACCAGATTTGAACTCTGGTCCTCCTGAATTCAAAGCTGGTTCTCTATCCACTTCGCCACCTAGCTGTCCCCTGAGTTACCATCACAGGAAAAATGACAGGAACAAAAGATGACAGGAAAAGATAACGATGAATGTTGGGGGAATGATGTGGGAAAACTGGGAAGCTAATACATTGTTGGTGGAGTTGTGAACTGATCCAACCATTCTGGAGAACAATTTGAAACTATGCCCAAAGGACTATCAAATTGTGTATGCCATTTGATCTAGCAGTATGTTCTCCATCACAAAGAGATCATAAAAAAGGGAAAAGGACACACATGTGCAAAAATGTTTGTAGCAGGTTTTTTTTTTTTTGTAGTGACAAGAAACTGGAAACTGGATGCTCATTAGTTAGAGAATGGTTGAATAAGTTATGGTTATATGAATGCTATAAAATAATATTGTTCTATAAGAAATGATCAGTAATATGATTTCAGAAAGCCTGGAGAGACTTACATGAACTGATACTGAGTGAAATGAGTAGAAACAGGAGAACATTGTACACAGCAGCAAGAAGATATGTGATGATCAGTTCTGATGGACAAAGCTCTTTCAACAGTGAGGTGATTCAGAAGAGATCCAATGGTTTTGTGATGGAGAATGCCAACTGAATACAAAAAGAGGACCATGGGGACTGAGTGTAGATCACAATATAGTATCTTCACTTTTTTGTTGTTTGCATTTTGTTTTCTTTCTCATTTTTTCCCTTTTTGATCTGATTTTTCTTGTGCAATATGATAATTGTAGAGATATATTCCACATGTGTCACATATATTGAATTACTTGCCAATAGGAGAGAAGGTAGGGGAAAAGGGAGGGAGAAGAAAATTTGCAAGGCAGGATTTTGCAGGAGTGAATGTTGAAAACTATATGTATATATTTTGAAAATAAAAAAAAAAACCTTTAAAAAATAAAGGGAAGGATAGTATAATGGCAAGTTATTCTTTCCATATCACAGGGATTATGTTACCCGCATAATCTGGAAAATCCACATAAAAATTTTTGGCCCTCTTTTGTACCAGAGAAGTCTGAATATTTTCTTTTTTCTTTCATGGGATGTTTACGGTATCTTGTTGTAAAATTTGGGGTGCTATTATACACTGCTATACATTTATTTTATGCATTTCTGAGTTTCTAACTTTTTTCTGGGTCATCTGCATGTTGTCTGCAGCTTCCACATAACTCCACCCAATTCCCATTTAATTTCTTATGTTGAACCATGATTATTGAAACTGAAATGGGGAAAGTGATGATATGGAAGGGATAACTGGAGGTTAAATTTTCAGTGTGAATATTTAAACCCTGTAAGTTAGCAAATGTGTCAGATCAGGGTTTCATTTATTGCTTTGATTGTGTAAACAATAAAGTGATGGATAAAATGTTAATAATGCCAATTAAACTTAAAAGTGTGCCTTATGTTTTTCTACCCTGGGAGAGAGTTGTTACACATTTACCAGAACAACATTGATTCTTATCAATAAGGTTGTATGGACATAAGTCTGCAATGAATTGAAGATGAGTATCACCTAAAGCATATATTGAATAAGAGTGTCATGCTGAAAAATAAGGTAAAGGATGACATCAGAGAAACATGATCAGAAAGAAAAAAAAAAAAAAAAAAAAAAAAAAAAGCCAGTCACAAAGCAAGAGAAAGAGTTGATTTAAAAGAAGCCTGAATTTTCCTTGTGATATTAAGTCAATGTGAGCATGATCCCTGGCAGGAAGATGATTTTATGGGCAAATATGGACAAAAAATACACAGAAGAGGTAGATGTGAATGAGTTTTCATTTGTAACTTTTTGATCAAATCGCAGATCTGTGGTATCAGAAGATTGAAATATTTTGCCTTGATGTATAGATTGACCTTGAAATCATATTTAAATTACTTTTCAATTATCAATCTACAAATATATTTATCCAACATCTACTTTTTGCAAGAGGTTAGAGATAGAAAGAGAAAAATAATTGAAACAATCCTTATGAATTGGGAAAATAAGAAGTACATGCAGAGAAAAAATAAAGGAACAAATGGGAACATTATTTTTTCTTTCTCTTTTCTATTAGCATGATTGAAAAAATTGACCATATTCCTTTTGAGCATTTAATATATGCCCAGTCATTCCTTAAGAAGAGTTACTGTCATTCTGCTATTCCCTCCTCAGCTCCCTACTATTATGCTTTTCCTGATTCAGAATTTCTAAACTAAAGAAGCCACATACCCTTTGTAACCTTCTGCTAAGCTGAGCTTTCAGTGATCATGTAAATATATTTTTCCAGAGTCTTCCGGAAAAAAAAGAAATGCATACACAAAGAGTCACACACAAATAAATACAATTTATAGCTGAATCTCTGATTATTTCTTCTTTAAATTTCTTGTACCAAGATTTCAATCTCTGGACATGGGATGGGCAGAATACATTGTGAAAAATTAATATTAATTGAGATTATGGTCCCCTACTTCTAGAACTTTTTTTTTTTTTTTTTTTTTTTTTTTTTTAGTTCAACAATTTCAGTTGGAATTTCCTCTGCTCTACTTCTCCTCCGCTCTCAACCAACTCACTTTTACTTCTGTTTGACAAGTTTCAGGCAGATTTAAAAGTTGAAAGCTAATATACTTAAACTTTATAATAATAAAAAAGAAAAATTGGCTTTCTGAAGAATGTACCCTTGAAGCATCTTGCTCAGCAGTGATCTCTTTGTTTCCTATTAAAATTTAGCAAGTTAGAAATCAAAGCTGGATTATAAAACTGGAGTACTTATATAAGAAGAGAAAAACTGAAAAACTGGGTAAATAATAAGAAATGGGCCCTGGAGAAAATGTTGGGAAATAGAATACAGGCAGCTAAGGATAGAGTAGATAAGAATGTTGGGTCTAGATTAAGGAAAATTAATTTTTTTGAGTTCAGATGTGAACTCAGACATTATATGCCTCTGGGCAAGTTATTTAACCATATTTGCCTCAGTTTCCTCTGTAAAATGAGGGAGAGAAGGAAATGATCACTCTGATATAAACTGAGCTCTTAGGGAGAAGAGGAAACTAGTCCTGGATAGAAATCTCAAACCCCTCTAAGAGGGGCCCCACCCTCCAGTTCTTGGGGGAAACTCCCAGATAAGTAATCTAATTCAATTGGAAATCTCGGCCTGGGGCATGGTGAAGGCCCTCTATTGAGTTGAAAATTAATCCCCTACCTAGGGGCAGCAAACAAACTCAATAAAATGGAATATTATATGCCCAGATTTATGCAAAAGTCCTAACAAAATTTTGCCCACTAATGAAAATATTTTCTTCTCAGTGTAATAAACCCACTCTTGTGACAAACCTCTTACCTGTATTCATTGGGGTTTACAAATTCTTTCGAAAAGTCTGCGTCTGCGGACAGGACAGAGGACCCCAATGCTTTCAGGGTATCTCTCAACCCTCATTTCTCACACCTCAACATCTCCAGTATCTTTGCCAAGAAAACTCCAAAGAGGGCCAGGACTGAAATGACTAAATAAAAACAAGAACAGCACAAGGAGACCACAAATAGGAAAGGAGGTATTTTCAAAAACAACAAAATGCTAACATACTTATGGAATGTATTGTTCCCATTACAATTACCTTTGATGATCTACTATTAAAGCATAACCTTTATTTTTAGCTTTCACAGTTCAAGAGAGATATAAAGAAATTGGAGAGGATCCACAGGAGAACTACCAAAATAATGAAAGGGATAGAAATGTTCCTGTGAGAGAAGGTTAAAGGAGCTGGGATTATTTAGCTTGGAGAAGAGCCTGAGGAATTGATTTAATAATGACTTTCTTCTACGTGAGGTGATATTCTAAAGAGGTAGTAACCAGCTGACCTTCAGACCAACTAAGGACGGTACAAGAGACAATGGATTGCAATTGAAGCAGAAATGATGCAGTCTAAGTGCTGGGAGAACTTTCAGGTTGGGAAGGGAGGCAGTGAAATCTATTTCTTCAGTAAATACTGCAAATGGTGGAAATATGTGGTACAAATTAAAATTCTCCTATGAATCTTCCTTTCTTCTTACTTACCTTTCATCTATTGTAAATCAGGGAATATAATTTTAATTTTCTAAGATTTCATGGTATTTAAAGTAAAAAAAAAAAAAAAAAAAAAAATTCTTACACCTTACTCCCTAACACATCCTCTTTAACCCAGTGACATTGGCCTCTTTCCTGTTTCATGAGCAAAATACCACTTCATTTCTCAGCCTTGGGCATTTTCTGTGACTGTGCCCCCATACCTGGAATAGTCTTTCTCTTCTGCTCTGACTTACAGACCACCCTGCCTTCTTTTAAATCCTTATTTCCTCTTTTTTTGCATCCCTACTACTGGTTCATAAGAAGAGCTTATATATTTATTGATTGGGGGAAAATATTCATATAATCCAACATTTTATAAATAAAGAACAGATATAACTAGGGTGATAAAAATGGGGCTTCATGATTGTTTAAATTTATGGCTATGACCAAAGAATGGAAATACATTAGCTTAGACCTAGTAATCAAACATAATTAGTTGAAAAAGAAAGTACAGCTTATCGGTCTTCTCCTAGCTGATGTGCAGAACTTAGATGAATTCCCCCATTTCCTCTGCCCATCTTCCTCTTTCCCCCCATACCATAGAAACTTTCAGTAGTTTTAGGGTTTCTGTGCCATTTACAATGAAAAGTTTCCAGGGATTTTTATACATATTCTCAACTGAATAAGTTTTTACAAATTATTTTGAAGACTTGTTTCCTGTTCATGAGGTGTGGCTCCCCTCGGTTCCCAGTGAGGGGACCAAATGATGAGGTTAGTGGCAGGTTTGGGGTTCAGGGAACTAAATGAAGAGGTTTGGTTCCCCTGAATCCCCTTAGTGCATGGCAGGGAGTTGTGGGAACCCCTTCTGGTGGCACAGAAAAGCTAGACTGATAAAAGAAGTTTATTATTGGCATTGGGAAGTCAGCCTTTGCTATACAGGAACAGAAAGATTGAATTCCTGATAGAAGGTCCTGACAGAGAAGTAAAGTTTCTAGCAGAGAAATCCTGACAGAGAGGTATAAAGTTTTGTTAGGGAAATGGGTGAGAAAGATAAAGAGAGGGTAATGCTGAAAGAGAATATCATTTAGTGAAGAGGGTTGTTGCTGTACCAGGGAAAGAGAGAGACTCATTGGCATGGCATATTAAGTCCTCTGCAAGGACTGAGCCCCAAGTTGGCTCATTTTATAGCTAGAAACTAGGGGTTGCTATTGCTGGGGGCTGAGTGCAGTTTGAGCAGGTATCAGAATAGAAAATCTTAGGATTGAATGAGTGTCTCAATAGAGAGCTTAATTAGTAGTGAGTGTTATCAATGGGGGTAGTGCCCATCTCTCAGGATAACAGAATGAAGCTGTTTATCCTGTTTCCTGGGGCAGTGTCTTTTACATCGGCCAGGATTCAAGAAGACTTTTTCTCCTTGAAGGAGTTTCAGAGAGAGAGTTTTGGGGTCCCCTCTTCTGTTTCAGGCTCCTTCATCATTGTCACTTGCCCATACTATATTTCATACTGCTTGACAAAGGTGCATAAATTGCTACTTATAGTTCTTTCCAGACAGATTAAGTAATTTATCCAAGTAGCACAGTAAGTGGTAGAACTACAATCTGAACCCCGGTCCTCTGTACATTGAATGTTAACTTTCATTGTGATATTAATCATATTTGTGTACCAAATAAAAGGAAATATGAGAAATCAGCAGCACAGCTTAAAGTTGGTACTATGGACACCCCAATCTTTTTATTTTTTAATAGTTTTTATTTACCAGATATGCATGGGTAATTTTACAACATTGACAATTGCCAAACCTTTTGTTCTAATTTTTCCCCTCTTCCTCCTCCCCAGATAGCAGGTTGACCAATACATGTTAAATATGTTAAAGTATAAATTAAATACAATATATGTATACATGTCCATATAATTATTTTGCTGTACAAAAAGAATCAGACTTTGAAATAGTGTACAATTAGCCTGTGAAGAAAATAAAAAATGCAGGCAGACAAAATTAGAAGGATTAGGAATTCTGTGTAGTGGTTCATAGTCATCTCCCAGAATTCTTTCGCTGGGTGTAGCTGGTTCAGTTCATTACAGTTCTATTGGAACTAATTTGGTTCATCTCATTGTTGAAGAGGGCCATGTCCATCAGAATTGGTCCTCACATAGTATTGTTGTTGAAGTATAGAATAATCTCCTGGTTCTGCTCATTTCACTCAGCATCAGTTGATGTAAGTCTCTCCAAGCCTCTCTGTATTCCTCCTGCTGGTCATTTCTTACAGAACAATAATATTCCATAACATTCATATACCACAATTTACCCAACCATTCTCCAACTGATGGGCATCCACTTAGTTTCCAGTTTCTGGCCACTACAAAAAGAGCTGTCACAAACATTTTGGCACATACAGGTCCCTTTCCCCCTTTAGTATTTCCTTGGGATATAAGCCCAGTAGTAGCACTGCTGGATCAAAGGGTATGCACAGTTTGATAACTTTTTGAGCATAATTCCAGATTGCTCTCCAGAATGGTTGGATGTATTCACAGTTCCACCAACAATGTATCAGTGAACACTCCAATCTTTACATTCTTTTCTCTAGTACTAAAGAAGGGATGCAATCATCATTACTCTAAGGAACCATGAAATCCATGTCATTAAAGATGAAATCATGCCATAAAAAGTATCAATTCTGTGTTTATTTTATGTTTATATCTGAAAAATTTGACAAGCCAGGTGTGGGAGTACCAGAATATTTACTAACATTATAACTCACATTATTATGTAATACAAATGTTATCCCTATATTGAGAGGCAGTGACTGATAGCAGATTCAAAACTGACCTCAGAGTCAGGAAGTAAATGAGGTTCAAATCCTACCTCTTATTAAAACTGGTCTGTGTCCTTGGGCTACACAGTGGCTCAATTCTCAGGGCTAAAGACAAATAGACTATAGAATATAGAGGAGATGCCATTCTGCATGGCTACAGATTATTACTCTTCATCCAGAGAGCCTTTTTTGATGAAATCACAGATTTTGGTCAAATCTCTATATTATAGATAAATAAACTGAGTCTTGGGGAGCTCAATCAATACACCCTCTCTAGCTTTTTATTTGGCCAAAATCATAAAGCTTTAAGGGGCACAAATTGAGATTTCATTGCAGCTTGTCCAATCCACTATTCTTTCCCCTATATTAAATTACTTCCTATTTATATGATTAATATAACCAACTACCTATTTAGTGATTTAGTACTAGTCCTGCCTGAAAGCTGGAGGCAAAGTTCCCTTGATGGTCTCATGATCCAACAAATAAGGTATCATAAACAGAATATATTCTCTCCTGATATTTAGGACAGAAATAGACTTTTTAAGTGACCTTTTAAAGGCAATGCTTTTCCGGTCCCTAATGATTATTGTTTTCTTAAAAACTCCAGGTTGGATTTCAATTTTCTAGTTCACTAAATATATCCAGGCATTTGTTATTCATCGTTATCACCAGAGATGAAGAGCTTTATGTGTTGTCTGTGATATCTTTAGAGAAGTAAAGTGAGTGCCAAGAAATTACAGGGATGGAGAGAATAAATAGCAAAGGAGGAAAAAAAAATGGCCTTAAAATAAATTAATTGGAAACTTGGGGGACATAGGGAAGATAGGAAGAGTTTATTTTTGCATATTAATTACACTGTTTTGAAAGAATTATAAGACCATTCATTCCCTCATGTCATTATATTCTTGTTTTTTTGTTTTTGTTTTTGTTTTTTTTTCCCCAAGACCTTTACGGAATTTCACTTCCTACTTTACTCCATGGGAACATGAGTCTTTAGAATGAACATTATGTGTCTTAGCAGCTATCAGTAATTAAAACAAAGTTCTCTTCTATTAGAGAAATGAGGAGAGGCCAACTGAATTAAAAGCTCAATTGCAAGTATTTTTGTTGTTGTTGTTGTTGTTGTTGTTTTTTTGTTTGTTTGTTTGTTTTTTTTTTTCTCACCTCTTTACCTGGGACAAAAACACTTGAGTGGAAAAAGAAAAGAGACAGAGAGACATCATTATTAAGGACCATCCAATCACATGTGCAATTATTGAGAGGGAGGGAGAATCTGAGGAAATGGGCATCATAGGAACTGCTGACCTAAAGGGAATAAGAAAACAGACTGACAGAAGTCTGTGAAAATAAAGATTGTTGTGGGGAAATGTTTCTTCTACCGTATATCTATTAACTTTGATTTTTATATTCTAAGGAATATGACTGATATATGCTAGTGAAAGTCACAAAACACACCTTTTCCTAATACCCTCTGGAATATACTCAACTTTCTTTTATCTGTGCTTGGAGCTCTTTTTAAATACAAAAACAAACAAACAAACAAACAAAAAAACTTACAGAAATGTGAGGACTTACAGAAATGTGAGTACTTAGACCTTGCTGTGATCACATAGGCAGAAGCACAATTCCCAAGAGAAGCTTGTTCATTTTGTTGAGTTATTGGGAAAAGTCTCAAGGAAGAAAGGATTTCTGAAAAGAAGAGAGAAAATTAAACACATTGGTAGATCACTGGGATCTAGAGCAGAAAAGGATTTTAGAGGTTATTTACCATAAATCTCTCCTTTACCAGAGGGAGAAAGAAATTTAGGAAGGTTCAGTGATTGCTGGGATTACAGAGGTAACAGAAGAAACAGATCTGGGATTTAAACTGTAGCCTTCTGAATTTAGACCAGTTTTCTGTAATTTGCTTTCCATCAAAACCTGGAGCAATTTTATAGAGGCGTAGCTCTATTCTTTATACAATCTAGGTGAAGGGAAATAGGATTCATCTAATTAATTGCTGAGTACAATAAATGCCTTAAGCAAAATTCTTCAAAAACAGAGGCAGACTTTCCTGAAAATCCATGGAGAGATAAAAGACTTGTTAATAGCAGACAAAGATCTCCCAGAGATTCAGGCATTCATGGAAAATAACCTGAACACCATATTTGACCTCCAAAAGCTGGGCTATAACCAGGTTGCATTATGTAGAAATGACATTTCAATGCTAATTTACTGAACAATTTGTATGAATTCATGTTAAATCTCTTATAAATTCCATGAAGTAACTTAGGATAGAGCCAGAATTCCTCTGAAAGTGAGTGTCCCAAAGTTTATGGTTTCCAAAGGTGCTCTAGTAGCTGTTTCTAAACTTTATCATTACCACCAAAAAAGTGCACATTCTTTTTTAAAATGCATTTTATTGATGTATTTTGATTTTGCATCATTGTCATTTACTAGACTCTTCCATATTGAAACCTTCCTTGTGACAAAAGGAAGTAATCAAAAGCATCATTATATAAAGCCAGAATTTCATGTTTTAGTAATTGCCCACTACTATTTTGAGGGAGGAAGAGGCAAATGTTTTTTGTTATCTCTTTTCTAGGATTTTTGCTAATTTTCCCATTACCCAGAATCCAATTTGTGATCATTTCATTGACATAACTTTAATCATTGTGTTTATATTCTTTTTGGTTCTGTTGTATTTACTTCATATCAGAATGATGAAGTCATTCCCAGTCAGGGAATCAAATGATGCAGTTAGTGGCGGTGCAGAGAGTTGTGGGAACCCTTCTTTGGTAGGCACAGATTCAACGTGAAAAAATTCATGAACCCGAAAAATTTGACTGGCAAAAGGAAGTTTATTGGCACCAAGAAGTCAGCTTTTGCTAGGAGATTGACTTCTTCAGTGGCAAGGTCCTGACAGAGAGATAAAGGTCCTAGCAGAGAAATCCTGGCAAAGAGATAAAAAGCAGTTAATGCTGAGAAGAGAATGTGTTCTCAGGGGGCAGGGGTCCTGGTAGGCAGCTGTGCCAAAGGGAGAGAAGTACCTTGGCATGGCATGATTCCTACTTTAGGCCTCTGCAAAGAAATGAGTTTAAAATTGCCTTTTTATAAGAGATCAATTGAATGAAATTTCTTCTATGTTGTCACGGCCTCCAGGCCAAGATTTCCAGTAGAATGAGACCACTTAAGTTTGAGCTAAGTAGGAGTGGTCCTGCAATTCAATAGAGGGTGAAACTATTCTATAGAAATATCAAGTCCAGATCTGCCAGCTGAGTGAGACTACTTAAGTTTGAGCTAAGTAGGGAGTGGTCCTGGGCTAATCTTAATGAAACCACTTAACTGTCCCAAGGGTAAATCTCTCAAAAGTTCAAGGAGTTTCCCATACACACACACACTTCCCCTCAAAGTCAGGACAATTTCAGGGTTCCCTACACTAATTGCAAACAATACTTCCTATATTTCTCTGAATTCCTTATATACATCATTTTTGGGGATGTACAATACTATTCCATTATTTTTGTATTCCAGTGAGTACTCTTTCCATAATATGTATTTTTTTTTTTTTTCTTTTTTAGCATTACCAAGGGATCCTGGCAACAACAAGCAGGACCTCTCAGCTGTAAGATGATATTCTTATACCTGTATAGGCTTTTTTGGAATTAAATCTCTTTCCAATTCCTAAGTATGAGAAACTAAGCCTAGAAAGGCAATTCTTATTCCATAACACATAAATGTTTGACTCCTGACTTTTTATTAGTATAAAAAGTTTTTGTGTGATAATGGATTTTTGCTACCTGAAAGCAATGCACAGCAGACCCCCAATCACTTTACCCTTTTGAGTATAACACAGATAGATGACTGCCAGATAAGACAGAAATCAATAGGGTATTATGATCCAAGGATCAGTAGGGCTCATAGCAGGGAAAAAAGATAGTCCTCTTCTCCTTTGTTTTTAAAAGGGAAACGGATAAAAAGATTAAAAAAAAAATCAATTACTAGAATCACAGAGCCATACCATGCATGGGACATAGCAATATCAATTGCAGCAACAGAGATGGTAGGAACATCAACTAGCTTGCCAGTCATATTTTGTCTTCTCTTCCTCCTCATACAGAGATAGAATGTCTTCCCTTGAGTTTGTCCCCAGTTAACATGGAGGATCTGTTATCAAGATTTAAGTTATTTGGTTTAGGAGGAAGAATGTAGGATTCAGAACAGCTTTCTTACTTCTAGGCACTATCTTTTCTGCTGCCTTTCTTGTCAGCACAGGAAATTTAAATTTTACTTTATTTTATTTAAAAAAAAATTCCATAACACAATATAATAAAATAATCACACATGAAACTACAAATCTATTTTATGTATCTTGCTATTACTTTTAAAATTATAAGGCTATAATGTAAATTTCTTTGTCTTTTTTTTTTTCTTAATTATTTTTTAGCACTTAGATAGTTTTTTGCCTTCAGAAAGTGGGGAAAGGGTGACTTTACTAGGAGAGTAATGGCACCCAAAGGTTAGAATAATAATACATTCCATATCATCTTGTAGGTGACCACCTTAGCTGTACCATAATTCCTTTAGTATAGGATATTATAAAAGTAAAGAGGGATGTGAAAATAGTGTAACAGGAAGTGGGTGCTAAGAATTATATTATTTTTAACTTATCCCGTAGGTTATGATATACTATTAATAAAATAATAATAATGATAATAATATTAATAATAATAATAATATTTATATAGCATTTATTTTATTTAGGCACCTATTATTTTATCTGATCCTCATAACAACTCTGGAAGTAGTTACTATTGTTATTCCTATTTTGCAGAAAAGGAAACTGAGGGAAACATTGAATGACTTACCCAGTGACACATAGTATATGTCTGAGACTAGATTCAGAATCAAGTGTTCTTGACTTCAGGCCTGCCACTATTTTCACTACGCCACTAATATGCCCCATCACACAAGAAATAATAATAATAATAGCTAACATTTATATAGTCTTTAATATGTATAGGCACTGTATTACTGCTTTACAAAAATTCTGTTATTGTTCTTCACAAAAACCCTGGGAATTAGATACTATATTATCCTTTTACAGCTGAGGAAGTTAGGGAGGTCATCCAGGTCACTGGAGAGATGTAGGTTCAGAAAATAGGCCTTTATTTATATAGTGAAAAAAAGAAAATAATCTGCAAACTTTTATTTTACCTCTGCATAATTTCAAGAGATACAGAAGAAGGCCTATAGCATATTGTGGGATACCCATAGAAGATTTTTGAGAAGACAAGAATGAGCCATACAAAAAATGAGAGGGATTCTGGTTACATAGTTGCAAGGGATAACCATATCAGAAAATTCATTGAGCCATCAAAATATTAAAAAAGTGAAAGAGAGAGTTCTGGACAAGGTTTTAGGAGCTTTGGCTTCATATCTCTGATATGATGTTTATAATCTGTGGAACTGCAGACAAGAATTCTCTCACCTTAGGTTTCCAAGTTTACACTACCTGCTTCTCAGGGATATTTTAAAGAAGGCATATTTAAAATCTCAAAGTACTGAAGAATTGTGATGGAACGTAGTACAACAAGATGAAACTTTCTCCCTAATATGTGTGTAAGGTACCTTTCAATTCTCTTATTGAAGAATGTTCATCTCATTGGATATTGGGAATTTAAAATTTCTCTATTTCCCTGGAGGAATTGTGCATTTTACTCCATTTGAATGGGAACATAGGTGAAAGCTATATAGTGAATTTGATCAAAGTTACTTCCTGCACTTCCCCACTAAGGAGTTTAATGCAGATTAGAAGATACTACAGTAGGAAATGCAAGTATAGAGTTGGAGAAGGAATACAAGAATATGAGAAACATCTTTCCCAGATTTATAAACTTACATTCATTTTTGCTCTCAAAATATTTTGACATCTTGGTAACAGCATGGGAATAAATGAAAGCTGTCCAGATTTTATACAACTGACAGTTTTCTCAGAAAATTTCCATGGGTCTTATTGACCTTGGCAAAATATTAGGGATCACATCTTTGCTGTTAGTGTTTTTAAGATAATATGATGACAATGATGAGATGATGATCAATATCTAACTACCATGTGGCATTGTGAAAAATACAAAGATTATTTATTTTTAAACAGGTTAGGGAGGCATTTCTCTGTTTAGCTTTTTAATAAAATAATCTGAATTTTTCATTACCTCATTCTCTTCAATAAAGAATATTTGTGGCAATCAATTAGGATTAATATAGCAGGGAGAGAGGAATATAAGGTTGTTACACAATGGAGGCTAGAATCTGCTACATACAAATACAGCTCACAGTAAGCAGTGAGGTGGAAACTTATACAGAAAGTTGAATAATGGATTGAGAAATCACAAGAAGCCAATTCATTTTTTAAAGCTTCTTGGCATTATATGAAACTAAAATTGAGACAGGGATAATAGAAAAAGAGAAAGGCTTTGATGGAGGCTGATTTTAAATTGGAGGAAGGAACTCAGAAGACCTGAACCAAATTTGACCATCTGTCTTTTCTCACCACATAAATTACCTTTTAAAAATGACTTTGATTACATACTCAAAGTAGGTCCTTCTTATTTAAATAATGTGTATGTGTGACTAGGTGGATAGGTTGTTTTTTAACAAACAAAAATCCTTCCATCATTCATTTGGCAAGGAATGGTTCATTCTGATTTTAATCACTTACTATGAGCTCATTCATTTATTAATGAAAAATGTATTTAGCATCTGTTAGCTTTCAGAGCAATGCACTAGGTCCTCTGAGGGAGTCAGGAAAAGACAGTTTCTCAGAATCACAGAATCTAAGGTAGGAAGGAGATTTAGACATCTGTATAATCTAGCCCCTATGTTTTACAAATGAAGAGACTAAGAGGGGAAGTGAATTTACACAGACAACAATACAATTGCTGGGAGATAATGAGAAATGGTGGATAGGATATTGAACTTGGAATCATTAGCACTTGAGTTTAGATCTCACCTGACAATAGTTTTCACTTGGTGGAGCTCTTTATTTCATTTGCCTTTAGTTTCTTTTATAAAATGAGGGAATTGAACTCTAGGGTCTCTGGGTCTTTTCTAACTCTCATTGTATGATTCTCTGATTTGAATTCAAGTCTTCCAAATCTGATAAATAGGGATTAAAGCTACAATCCCTTCCCTTGAACAATTTAAACTCTAGTCTGACAAATCCCTTTATATCTGTATATTTATCTACATTTCTATTTTTGTATCTATCTATCTATCTTTCTATCTATCTATCTATCTGTCAGTCTCTAGAAATAGTAGTGAATCATTCCAAGGCAACATAGAATCAAGTGTGT
Organism: Sminthopsis crassicaudata; assembly: GCF_048593235.1. Classification (NCBI taxonomy): domain Eukaryota; kingdom Metazoa; phylum Chordata; class Mammalia; order Dasyuromorphia; family Dasyuridae; genus Sminthopsis; species Sminthopsis crassicaudata. The sequence goes on along the minus strand of NC_133620.1, from coordinate 235,411,275 downwards.
GTACAGATTCTATACCTGTAAGGCCTGGGGAAACCAGTACATCTAAGGAGATTATTGTGTAATGTAATTTGTCACTAAGTCAATTCATCTTGGAGTACCCTACTTTCTTTAAGATAAATTTATCTTTGCAAAGTCAGAAATTACAATTTGTATGCAAGGAGGTGGAACCAATGTTAAAAGTATAGCTTTATACTTTATTATTGGTTGAATTTAAGTCTCCTCTCTCCAACCATCCCATAAATTAACTCATCATTGATTTAGACCTTCAAACAAGGTATAGACAACATGTTGTGACAGTAGAACAATCTTCTAATCACATAGTATTAGTGTATTCCTTGTCAGTATTCTTCTAAGTCAGTCCACAAAAATATGCTGCTTGAATCCTAACTCTGTCCTTTACTAACCAGTATATCACTGGGTAAGTCACTCCGGGTTTCAGTTTCCTTAATCCACAAAAATGCTTTTTGGGGACTCTTCTGAACTATAATCTTGTAATCTTACTAGATAGAATCTAAAGCTTTTTCCAACTTTAAATGTTTGATCATGATTGCTTCTATGGTGGAAAAGAAATTTTGTTTGGCTTCTTCCTTGAATCAAGGAGAATCTTTTACATAAAACCTTCATACTTTGGGACCATGAATTGTGACAAAGAAATGAAGGAAGGTGGGTGGGAGTGGGAAGAGTAGAGCAGGGTTTATAAGAAGGAGGTTACTTTAATTGGTAAGAATGATCTTTATGCTTCAGGTCTGATTAGAGTTCTGACCTTGATTCATGTTCTTTCTATGTGCTATTGGCAGCAGCCTGCCTTCTCAAATAGAAATTATTTTAAGTATATTTACTGCATAGAACTTTAGCAAAGGGCTGAGAGGTGTGAGGTGGTACCTCAGAATTGTTTTAATTTGCATTTCTCTAATCAATAGTGGTTCAAAGCCTTTTTCATATGACAATAGATTGCTTTAATTTCATAGTCTGAAAATTGGCTGTTCATATTCTTTGACCATTTATCAAATGGGGAGTGACTTGTATTCTTATAAATTTAACACAGTTCTTTGTTTTAGAAATGAAACCTTTATCAGAAACACTGGCTGTACATTTTTTTTAGCTTTGTAGTTCCCTTTTAATCTTGTTTCTGTTGATTTTGTTTGTGAAAACCTTTTTAATTTAAAGCATCAAAGTTGTCCATTCTGCATTTCATAATGTTCTCTAGTGCTTCTTAAATTCCTCCCTTCTCCAAAGATATGATAGACAAATTATCCCTTGCTTTCCTAATTTGCTTATGTTATCATTCTTTATACCCACATAATTTACTTATTTTGACCTTATTTTGGTATGTAACCTTGGCCTTTTTAAGCTAAGGTCTTCAAGAGATCTCAATTAGACTGAGGTGGTACCCATTCAATGAATGAGGCTGGGTAGCAATTGAGGAAAAGAATCTTTTTTTTTTTTTTACATAGTCCAAAAAAAAAATCTCAGATTTATTGATTCATTTAGCATATATTTATCTATTCATTTATCTGTTTGTTCGATTATTTATAAAGAAGTGGAGGAAGTAGTCACCACTTATGTCTCAAAAAGAAGCATGTCAATATCTCTTCCCTCCATCCTCTAAGAGAGGCTTTTTTCTTGCCAAGAGTTTGGAGTAGTAGGCCATTCTTTTCTTAATTAGATAGAGGTCCAGGCTAGAATTATATTGGTCTGCTTCCTTAAATATTTTTTGTCCACAGAATACGATGACATTTTATCTTATTTTTAATTTCTTTGTTATTTTGTGGGATGAGGATGTACTATATGTAAGATTTTACCCCTTTCTTACCTAATACCAATTCTGTAGTAAATGTACATAGGAAACAGGAAAGAAACATATTTATGTAAATTACAGCAAAACAGAAAATCAGAGAAGGTATATATAAGAGAATATGTCCTATAGAGTTATGGAGCTCTCCTATTTGAAGAGGGTTAGCTCATCCAAGAGAAAGTGTCCTGGATCCCATCCATGGGGAAACAATTTTAACTCTCTAGAGTATCAAGCTGAGAATAGGGAAGTGACGATGATTCTGGACTCTTTTCATGTCTTCCCAATTTCTTTTCCTTAATCAACCTGAATTATGCTTAGTCTTTTTCATCTTGTCGTTTGAAACAAGAAGTCAATTTGGTACTGCACTTGAAGAATATTCTTTTTTGGAGTGTTCTTAAGGGGGACTCCTTCTTGAAGAGTCCCAAAAAGGGGAACTGGTGAAGACTGAAGTTCTCTCACTTCTCACCAATTCTATTCCTACCCACATACACAGCCAGAGCAGGAGATTCATCTCCACCAGTAAGGAGAGAGTCCTATACCAATGGACATTGAGATAGAAGAAGTTACAAATCTAACTAATTTTAGAGAGGCTCATTTTAGAAGTCTATCAGCTTAGTCACAAACCAATGAGGACTATCTACAGTGGAGAGAAGCATTAAAGCATTGAGTTTGGGAAGAATGGATATAAGCACTGATTCAGTCAAGGATCTTTTGAACTATTGTATGTAGAGTCTGTTTTATATAATGTTGACCCTCTTTTATTTCTCTAGAATTCATCTCACAACTAGAAAAAGTTTCTTCAAATTAAAAATGGACAGCATTATTTCAAAATAAGTTAATAGTTGAAGCTGTCAAAATATTAGAAAAATGGTTACATGTTACTATCTGTGTTCTCATTTGAAATGCACCATGTGTGCTTGGAAATGACCATAAAGAGGGCATGTAATAGTCATTCAGCAATTTCACAATGATGGGTTTTCACTGTGCCAAGAAAAAAAAATAGACAGAAATGGGTAATAGCAATTTGTGGTTAGAGATTACCTTTCAGTGCTTGTATTACTATTAGGTCAAGAAAGTTGAGATAGACTTGCTTTTTCTCTATTGGAATTTTTGAAATATTCAAGTTTATGGAGATAATTTGAAAGCATTACCAGCCATTAAGATACTAGGAACTAATTTAGACATAGAGTCTTTGAAAGTCAGATGGAAAACTTGTCCAAGAATGTGTTTATGTAGCATGGGTGTGTGTGTGGATGTGTATGAGGAAGTTGAATGGGTAGGGATGGATGTGTGTGTGTGTGTGTGTGTGTGTGTGTGTGTGTGTGTGTGTGTGTATGTGTGTGAATATAACAATTACCCCTGTGCCAAGATCCTTGGCATTAATGTTATTAAATATTCAGGCAAACGACCTCACAGTGTATTTTCAAGACTTCAAAGTATACAAGTGCTTATGGAGCAAATTATTTAGTAAATTAGCTTGAAGCTCAGAAAATAAAATATGCCCCTGAACAACATTAGACAGACTTGAAGATAGCTGACTAATTCCTTAGTTATTGAATAAATCACAAACAAAACACTTTTGACCTTGAAATAGTGAAATGAAAATCCCAATTATCTGGAGTTTGGAATAATAGCCTGGGGAAACATAAGGTTTAGAAACAGTATTTAATTTTTTTTTTTTTTTTTTTTTTTTTTGTATCAGTGACATTGTTCCACTATACTGTTTGTGGGAGGGATGAGGGAGCATCTTGATGATCCTGACACTAGTTTCTGAGAAGAATTGTATCATTCTATGGAAAAACTTAGTCTTTGAAGTTCCTAATAAGCTTTTTAGAAAATGTTTTATTATGTACTTATTAAGTATCTACAAAACCAGACATTTGAATATATAAAAAGAGAATGTATATGACATAATCCTCTGACTTGTTAGATATAATTTATTTAAAAAGATACATTAAATTTAATTTAGCAGTAACAATATTCCTGTTTGTTTCCCCTTCTGAACTTTTTTTTTCTTCTGTATATTTTTGGTATTTCATTAATTATCTTTTCTTTTTTGGGGGGGAGGGAATCATATTTTAATAGGAAACAGAAGGTAATGAGTACGTGATACAGAAGCTCAAAAATACATCATCATCAAGCTGTGTTAAGTATATTGCAAGAGATTACTCCAGGGAAAAATCTATGCAAACTTAATTTTCCTACTCAGCATCACAGAGTCAAAATAAATTCAAAATTAATTCTTTAAATAGTTAAGTTTATGTTAGGCCAAAATATATTTGAGAAATAAAAGTGTAGATGCCTTCCCCTTCTTAGGATCAATTACCAAGATTTACAAAGGGAAATAAAAAGAGTAAAACAAAAAAAGATAAAGCTAACATTGTTAAACTTTTCCTTTAAATATATCATGAGTTACCTTGGTTGTTTGTCTATCTTCCAAAGTTTTATATCTTACCAGCTTCCATTTCCCACCCCTTCCAAAAGATTTTATCCTTTTTGTTTTAATAGAAAAAAAGTTGCTGGAGACAATTCTATGCACTTTTTTTTTTTTTTTTTTTTTTTTTTTTTAAAGAAAACAATACATTGTCAGTGGCTTCAGTTGGCCACATACTCCTGTTTGAGAAAGGAAGAAAAAGTGTAAAAGCATCCTGAAACTAGTTTTGAATATTTCCTTCAATTTTATAATAGATGGGCTTTTTAATCAGTACAAAAAAAAGGTGGAAATTGGAATTCAAAACATTTCTGCTGAGGGGAGGGGAGTGCTACATTTCTCCATTGGTCCCCAAAGTGCTCAGATCACAATGGAATATATGAAAAGCAAACATTCAATGGTTATTTTAAAACTTTTACTGTAATACAACATTTAAGTAATTAGGTTTTTACTATTTTTTTCCCCAAAGGGAAAAAAATCATCAACAGGAAAATAACTTTGCCTGTACAACTTAGAAAGGGTCTCAAATTCAATGATTAAGGAATTTTAAAATGGCAGTAATGATTTTCATCAGAAAGGGTTTTCCCCTGCCCTCCAGCAAGTAACACGAAAGAATGGGCTTTCTTACACTAATTTCATATATATCTGAAGCAGCAAAAATAACCACTTATAATTTGGCATCTATGTTTACAGTTGCTCTAAAAATCTTTTGAATTTCACTAAGCCATTATTGTAGATTCTAGGTAGCAAACCCTCTCCAAATGAATGTTAAGTCAAAACAAACAAGAAGCAGGGCATTACACTAAATTCCTGGATCTAGTACACTAAAAAGAAAAAAAAATATCTATAGTTTTGTAAGAAGGAATTTACCTGCAAAAGCTGGTTTCTGGTTATATAGTATTTTATAATACGTGGATTTTCTGCATCTGCTAATTTAAAGCAGACTTGCACTGTATTTATTCCTGCCCTATTTCCTATATCCCTTCCCAGCTCATCCTCAACCACTTATTACCTTGTATCAAATATTATGGATATAAGCCCAAATCAGACAACCCAGTAGTGTAATGCATTGATGTGAAGTATGAGTTAAAAAAAAAAAAAAAAAAAAGTTCCTTTCAATCTTCATCAAATTTCTACTGTAGAAGAAAATTGGCAGTCAAATTTTCATTCTTCTCACAAGCAAAATAAGTCTGTATTATAAGTCCTTCAGGGAATCCTAATGCCTCTAGCTTTTCTATAGCTCCTTATTTCCTGAGGTATTACTTAAATGTAGTTCATGTGACAACTTCCAGCTCCAGCTATTCCTCCACAGCCACCCAAACTGGTTCATTTAGCATTTGAATGAAATGCTCTTCATGTTAGCTGATTTGCTGCAGTAACAGTGGATTTTCTCATCCTATTTTCTGTAACAAAGCTGACAGAAGGGAAGGATTCTGTTGAATTTGTTTCATCTGCTAGAGTTGAGGCTGGTTCCATAAAAATTTAAGTAGATGTCCTCCAAAAGTAGTAATAAGTAGTAGTTGTTGCTGTTGTTGGGCTGCAGTCGCTGCCACTGCTGAAGATTGAGTAACCCTTGTGCTGGCAGCTTGGTAGGATATGGGGGATCTACCACAGCCTGACTTTGTCTATCTCCTGGGATACCCATTAAAAGATACTCCATTGTTCTATCGGGGTTATTGAAATTGGCTCTCAGTGCTGCAATTACTTGCTCTTGCTAATACCCTGTTATCTGTGGTGACTCAGTCACCATGTTTTCATAGGATTGGACTGTGACAAGATTATTTGTGAATTAAAAAAAATAAAATAAAAGCCTCAAAAAAAAAAAAAAAAAAAAAAAAAGAGTACTTGTGAGTGCTGTCAGATGGCACTGGACTAATACCAAGAGGAGCTTTTACAGGTTTTTCTTCCTTAGAAGTACCAGTAGGTATAGGTTTATAAGCTGCTGCAGCTGTTATTGAAGTAACAGATGTAGGTGTAGTTGTGGGAGCCAAGGCAGGGGAAGGAACTGTAGCTTGAGTCACAGATGCTGCTGAAGATGAATTAACCGCAGCAGTGGTAGCAGGATTTGATCATTGAATTGTAGTTGATGATGATGTTGACTTAGCTGCTGCTTTGGGTTTTGTCATCATGACCATCAGAAAGTTCTTCTCATCCATTTTATATTCTTTGAAAGCAATATCATCATTGAGGATTTTGCCTGCATCCTTTCCCTTTTCAGATTCAATCTTCTTTTTCAGTGCCCTAATTGTCTCCTCAGGGTCGATATTGATCTTGAAGATCTGTTACTGGAGGATCTTCAAAGGGATCTGTCTGTTGTTGCCACCACTCCCAGATGCCATGGTTGCTGTGAGTTGGTCTCTCGTGCTCCCTGGGAGGGGAGGTCAAGGTGGCTGGTGGGGTTGATGATATTTACCCAGAGGGGGGCCTCTCTCCCTGGCCTGGGTCGCTGCCACTCCCTTTGTTGTTGCTTTCCTCTGGCATGATCAGTCCCCATTGTTTTCTCCCCAAGGAGTCCCCAGTGGGAAGTCCATCCTCAGAAGCTGTGGCAGGTCTGAGAGGAACTGAGTGAATCACTAGTTTATCAGGGCCTAGCCACCACCATTGTGACTCCTGATTATCTTTTCTTTCTTGTTTTTGTATCTCTATCACAATCAAGTAATTTACCTGGGCATCACAGTATGTAGAGCATTGGATCTTGATTCAAAAGACTGGAGTTCAAATCCCAATCTTAGACTCTTACCAGCTGTGTGACTCTGGATAAGATATTTAATCTTGTTTGCCTCAGTTCCTCATTTGTAAGACAAACTGGAGAAGAAAATGGGAAACCACTCCAGTATCTTTGCCAAGAAAATCTCAAATGGGGTCACAAGAGTTGAAATGACTGAATAACAACAAAAACAACATTTTCCACTTAAGAAATTTATGTCTAGGTTTACAAAATTCCATAGAATATTTTATCCTCTATGTTTTCATGGTGTTTACACAGTACAACAAAATTAAAAAACATTCAAGAATTTTTTTTTTTATATTTTCCCAGATGTAATCAAAAGATATGAAAGATGATTCTCAAGGGGTGAAATCAAAGCGCTCTAGAGCCATATGAGAAAATGGTCCACATCTGTAAAAATAGTTCGGTGTATAGAATATTGGGTTTGGAGTCAGGCAGACCTGTTTTAAAATCTGGCTTCATATACTTACTATCTTTTTTATTCTGGGCAAGTTATGTAACCTTTGTGTTAATCCACTGGAGAAAAAAATTGAAAACCATTACTGAATGATAGAACAATAACAATTTCAACCACAAATTTACACAATTATAAGGTTCTACCTCATACCTATCAGATTGTTTAAGTTGATTAAAAACTAGAGAAAAATTTAAATTTTGGAGGGATAATAGGAAAAATAAGGTCTCTGATTCACTGCCTTTGGAGCTATGAATTCTGGAAAGCAAACTCAGACATTTACTAAACTATGCAAAGGGATGTATAGTTTGACACAATGATATCAGTACTAGGAGTACTTTCTTTAAAAGGGTAAAGATCCTAAAAGTATGAAAATATTTATACATACTTTTTCTTTGGTAGAAAAGAGTAGCCCATCAACTGGAAAATTATTTGAACAAATTGTTGTACATGAATGCCATGGAATCCTACAGTGCTAAGAAATGAAGCAATGGATTGTTTCAGAGAAATTTAAGACAACTTGTATAAATTAAGTAGAATGAAATTAATAAAACCAGGGGAAAGAAATTAGACTATAACAGAAAAATTATCAAAAGAAACAAATTTGAAAAAGTTTAGAACTTTGTTCGATGAAATAATTGCAGAGAGTCCATGACAAATATTATTCACTTCCTGAGAGTAGCTAGGAGGCTCATGTGATAGAGCTTTGGGCTTGGTTTCAAGACCAGTCATCTTCATGAGCTCAAATTTGGGCTCAGATACTTGACCTTGGGCAGTCACTTTACCCTGTTTATGTCATTCCTCATCTGTAAAATGAGAAGGAAATGGCATTCTACTTTAGCATTCTTGCCAAATAAACCCCATACTGGGATCTCAAAGAATCAGAAATGACTGAACCACAGTAAAACTCACCTCCTAACAGAGATGAGTGGACTAAATAGTCAGAATGTGAATTTTTATTTATTTATTTGCCATGGCCAATAGAGATATTTATTTTTCTTGAGTAAGCATATTTGTTAAAAGAGTACTTCCCCCCTGCCTCCTTAAGGTAGGGAAAGTGGTGGAAGGGAGAAAAAATACTTATAAAAATAATTAATTACTTAAAAAAAATTTGTGTATTTATAAAGTCTTTTTGAGATAGCAAGTATAGTAGATAGAAGGTTGACTGAGGAATTAGAATTCTAGTGTTGACTGTGACACATTCTTCTCAAGGACTGGGGGCCATTTACTTAAACCTGTAGTGCCCCAGGCAGCTCTCTAGAGGTTACCAAGTTTATCAATAGAGAATTTTATCAAACTGATCTGGACTGAAAAGTAAATTAAAATAGAAGGGAACTGTTATATGGTGAATAAATTACTACTCTTGGAATGAAAAAAGTCTGGATTTAAATTCTACCTTTTATATTTATAAGCTCTGTGACCATAAAGAACTCATTCAACTTCTTTCAGCCTCTAAATTATAAGTAGGTTATAACTTCATTTGTTAGAGTTTACATAGGGAAGAAATTATAGATCCTTTATATATTGATATAGAAATTTCTTAAAATGAATATTTCCTTTAATATGCTAATTTTCAGTTAAACCTACTTTAAGTTCCGCATAGTACAACACAAATTTCAACATAATACAAGGATGTCTCAACTCTAAGAAATGACTCAATTTTTGAAAAGAGTGTCCCTTGTAGAGACATCTCTTGTATAACAAAGGAATTCAAATAGCTCATTATAGAGCTCATAATAGGAGATGGCCAGTATGAAAGAGGTCTCATATATTATGTGATTCATGGCCGCCATCATGTGGCTACTCAGCTATTATACAAATCCCCTGGGCTTTGGTAGAATTAATAAGAACAGCTTTGCAAACATTCTCAGACATATCATCTGAATTTCCTGCTATGCCAAGGAAACAGAAACCAGTAAAGTTTTGGATTGGGCGTTATGTAAAAGGACAAATTGTTAAGTCTTTGCAAAATATTTAGAGTCAATCAAAATTTGTGATCTCCTGTCTCTCCTTAATTCAAACAACCAGAAATTTTAAAGAACTAGAATTATTACTTCTATTCACTGAATTTTATTAGAAAGCAGCAAATGTCAAAGAAAGCAAGCTGATACTGGAGATTTAATACAGAAGCATGCAAACAAGCAAACAAACAACAAAATATAATGTTTAAGATAATATCAGGAGAACTTCAACTAAATATCTTTCAACTAAACACATTTATAGCATCATTTATGCTAAGAATGTTCATTGTAGTATTCAAATTTGGTAGGGCCACAGGAAAATAGCCACTCATACATTATTGATCAACAATAGATCAGTACAAATATTGTGTAGAACAATATAACAGTAAGAGGGATAACACTAGTTATAATACAATTTTATTGCTAGATCTTTAAGGATGGGGATGGGATCTATGATTCGTTGGTACAGGGAATTCCTGGAAGAGAAAATTCACCTTATCAATGTAAGTAAACACTTCTATAATAGTTTTAGAGCATTGTTATCTTGGTATTCATGGATATTAAAAGGCATATGAATAGCTTTAGGAGGTCTATGAATTCGCCTAAGTAAAAAAAAAAAAAAAATACATCTTTATATTCACTAAACTCTAAAAATGAAATTTACCACTCACTTAAATTATTCAAAACATTTTTATGGCTCTATATCTATGTAATTTGTCATATTATCAGTGAGGTCCATAACACACATAAAGAGATTAAGAATCTCAGTTTTCAAAAATTGTATAGATCACCAAAACATTAATTAAACTGTTGCTTAATATTTCAGTTGTTCAGTAATGTTGCCTAAGTCCATACAGCCAATCTGAGTCAAAAGCAGAGCTTAAACTCAAGTCTTCTGGGATACATGACACATGACTCACTTCTAGCCACTGTACTACATTGTTTCTCCTGCTAGGATTTTCCCCCTAAAATATTACCAAAAGGGAATAAAGAACCAACTTGGCTAAATAAGCATAGTTTATCTAGTTGAAACAGGAAAAAAAAAATGAAAACAGTAAATATTTAAGAAAGATTAGAGAAAAGTTGACAATACTTATCACAGCCTTTATATATGTCCCGGGCACTTGTCTGAGATTAATAGAGATTAAGTGACTTTCCCAGAATTATGAAGTTAGTTTTAGAGTTAGAATTTGAAACAAGATCTTCCTAAATCTCTTTAATTATTATAGCATAATAAGATGGCATAATGCATTTAAAATGATATTTCTGAAATATAAAAGCTGATATGGAAAGTCACATGAAGGAATAGGAAGCAAGACTAGGAGAAACAGAAATAAATACATATATTTTAAAAATATATTTCCATTTCTTACCAAATATCTAGAAAGGGAAAAGGAGATTGCAAAAATCTAGCATGGCTAGGTCAAGAAAAATTTAAACCGGAAGACCCTCATTTTCTTTCTTTTCTTTTTTTTTTTTTTTTTTTAAGGATTTCTAAACTAGTGAATGAGGGGCTCATAGATGCTGTGGCTATACTTTACCTGATCATTTTTTGATTTATTTATTTTTGTTAATTAATTTGATTCTACTTTGTTAAATGACAGGTTTTTGTGGAAAATTTAACTTCTTTATTTCTATGTTCATTTGATTATTTTTATAATTATTAGTTGATTATAATTTTAAAGGAATTATTATCCTGAATTCTCTTAATATTCTGAATCATTAAAGAAAGGTTAAATTGTGTTCAATGTAGATTTAAGGTTGAAAATTCTAATTATTTTAAAATTGTTCATTAACATAATGGCTCACATGATCAGGATCTTTCCATAACAGACTTCAATGGTAGTGTTCTTTCATTCATATTTCATTCTGTTACATCTCACAGTGAGGAAATACTTTGATATGTTCAAATGAAATATAGTCAATCAGGCTATAGCTTTGTTAATGATTTTGGCTATCTTAATGTCTATCTGAGATTATTGCATAGTCAATGTGGATACTTGTGTTGAAATTAAGTACTATCAAATTTTACATTTATAAGCATTAATCAAATTAACTACTACCAAATAATATATCAGGTTAAGCAAAAGTATTCATAGGATCATTAGTCTAGAGTTGGAAGGGAATTTAAAAGTCTAGACCACTATTTCATTCCCCTTCCTGTTTTCAAGATGAGAAGATATTTCCAAAGAGCTTATCTAGCCTACTCAAAGTCACAAGTTAATATGTGGCAGACATAGGATTAAAACTCTGATCCTATAACTCCAAATTCTATACCCTTTCTACTCTATCATTGAATCCTTATTCTGTTGTGATTTTATCCTATTTAATCCTATTTAATGGGAATATATCCTCATTAGTGCTTATATTTTCCCCAATGATACTTATCACAAGATAGTCAGGTCTTACTTATCCTATAAATTTTTTTCAACTTACTTCTATAAATACTCCATGTTTTCATCTAGATGTCTTGACATTATTTGGACACTTACTGAACACAGGTACAGTTGACAGTCATATTTGATTCCATTATTAGCCCCTCTCAGCCCCCATCCCCACCCTGTGTTAAATTATCATCTCTAAGGAGATGATCCCCTGAGTCTCTCTATGAAATACTAATCCCTCTCCCAAACTCCACTTCTACATTCCCAGGGTATGCTAGATAACTTCTACTTGGATTTCCTGTAAGCATCTCAAAAAAACAACCAAAGTAAGAGTAACTATATTCTCTCCTAAACTGTCTCTGAACTTTCCTTTTTCTGTTTGGAACACTACCAATCTATGTGCATAAGACAAGAATCAATTGACTCTTTTGTTTTTCTACATTCCCATGCATATTCAATTACCAAATCTTGTCAGTTCTGTCTCTGCAATATTTCCTAATATGGTCCATTCTCTTTACTTATATAGTCATTCAAGTTCAGATCCTCATTGCTTTGGCTAAAGTATAATAGCATCCTAATTTGTCTCCCATCTTTCAATTTTTTACTGCAACTCATTTTCTACACTGATGCTAAAGTTATCTTGCAAAGGAACAGACTCAATTAATTGTCCTAGTCTACTTTTGTCCTAGTCTCCTTTAGGTGATTTTATAATCAAATGAAGGTTCATGAAAGTATCAAAATAACTATTAAACTTATTTTCTAAATTAAATATAATCCCAATACTTTAATTAGAAAAGAATAAGGAAAGATAACAATGGACCAACATCATTAATGAATGTTGACTAAAATGATTTAAATATTATTATGACAAAAAACCTTAAAAATTCTAACATTATATGCTTTGGGGAAGCACTATGAACTTTCTTGATAAGTATTAGAGTGAAGCAAGGATATGCTTTCCCTGCTATAATTTAGAAATTATAACAGCAATACTGAAACAAAGGAGAGAATTTAAAGTAAAAAGCCAAAATGAGACAAAATTATCTCTATTATGATGACATAATTACTCAGAAATTCCTAATGAATCAGCAAAAAAAAAAAAAAAAAAAAAAAAAAAACTAACAGAAGTAGCTAATAGCTTTAGTAAATCATTTAGTAAAAATACTTAAAATACAAAGTAAATCTGCAAAAATGTTTCTATATAACAATAACAAAATACAGGAAAAATATGAAGAGAATGAGATATTGAAAACAATTACAAAATGAATAAAATATTTGGTAATCAATTTACTAAAAATAAATCCAATATTTATATATATGCAATGACAAAATGTTCCTTAAAAAATAAAGAAAAAAACAAGAAATAAAATATTTTCAGTGTTCCCAGCAGGACCATGTCAATATACAAAATTGATAATACTATCAAAATTAGTTAAAAGATTTAGTGATATACTAATCAAGATTCTAAGTGGTTATTATTATTCATTGTTTGTAAACCAATTATATGTCTTGTATTTAATTCAAGCTTCTCATTCATCCCCTTTGTGCTGAATTTAGGGCAGTTTTTTGATCATTCCATAGCATTATGGGAATTAAGAGAAAAGATAAAGCTTGAATTGGTCAATTTTATCATTTAAAAGCTATAATCAAATATTTGGTAGGGCAAAAAGTGAAACTATTCTCCTTGAATATCTCTCCTTTAGAGATTATCTGAAGATTTCATTAACACATTTTTTTTTTTTTGAGGAATTATATTATAGTGAAAGGCTTTTAAGTCTGAAGAATTTTAGAATAAAGCTATTTTTTTCACCTCCTGCAGATTACAGAGGCAAGAAAAATCTTAGCATGTCCCAATTTTATTAACCTTTATGTCAGATAGGTAAATATCATCAGAGGCCGAGATATACTGCAGGAGACTCTCTCATTCTTTTCACTCATAGCCCCCACCTGGAAAACCTGGTGAAGTGGACAGTTCATATTATTCTTCAATATACTCCCTAGTCCAGGGGAAAAGGCCTCAAAGGACTCCGGGATTTTTTATTATGGAGTTCCTGACCTTAATAGAATGTCAGGTATCTCTCTGGCTCTGGCTCTGTCCCAGAATGATTATAATGAAATCTATAAAACACAATAATTCATGTTTAGTATTTTCTCAAGATGTTTGTAACAGAAGCTCTTCTGGAAAAAGTGCCAAGTGTAATAATAAAAGCTAAATGATGACATAGTCCTTTATGGTTTGAAAAGTGCTTTCTCTAGCAACTCTGCTATTATTCCCATTTTACTAGTGAAGAAACAGAGGGAGTTTAAATGACTTGTCCAGTACCACATAGCTAGCAAAATCAGTGATAGAATTTAGATAGAGAATTTCCTGATTTCATGTCCAACATTTTATTCAATATAGTTATCTCAGGTTGATTTTAGATATGAATCAATTGTCTTATTTCCTCCATGACAGAAAATATATGAACTAGAAAAGATATATGAATAAATACATGAACATTAAAGCAACAATAATATATTATGCTCATTATTCATTTTCTCAGAAGATAAAGGCAATTTTGTTGGATTGCTGATATTTCCTATTCTCTTCTGATCTAAATTTTATGAGAAATTCACAAGGTCCAGATCAATCAACAAACATTTATTAAGCACCTATTATGTGCCAGACACTAAACCAGGCTCTATGCTCATAAAAAGTATTAAAATATTACTCATTTTTTCAAGTGGTTCAAATTAATATGTTTTATTAAGATGATAAAAGTCAAAAGAATCACAAAAATCATAAGGAAAATGGTTAGTGTTCTGGTCAGAGGCACAATAATATATATCATTTTCCTCTCTTCCCCCTTGTTATTTTCTGAATCTCTTTTGACGTTCAAGCCTAGTAGTAGTATTGTTAGGTCAAAGGAAATTGATCATTTATCAATTGGGGCTCTTATTTTTTTATAAATTTTACTCAGTTCCCTCTCTGTTTGAGAAAAGAGGCCTTATCAGAGAAACTTGCTTCTAAATTTTTTTAATTACTATTTTTTAAATTACTATTGCTTATTATTATATTTCCCCATTTATTTTCTCTCTCCTTTCACTCTGTCCTTCCTCAAAAGTGTTTTGCTACTGACCACCCCCCCTTCCCTAATATGCCCTCTCTTTTGTCACCCTCACCCCCTTCTCATATTCCATTCTACTGTTTTCTTGCAGGGTAAGATAGATTTCTACTCCTACTGAGTAGGTATTTTTTCCTATTTAAGACAATTCTGATGAAAGTAAAGTTTATTTGCTTACCCTCTCCTACCCCTCTTCCCCTCCACTGTAAAAGTTTTTTCTTGTCTCTTTTTTATGGCAGATAGATAATCTACACGATTCCACTTCTCCCTTACCCCTTTCTTCAGTACATTCCTGTCTCACCCCTTAATTTCCAACACTGATCCACAAAAGCTCATACAAGGAAATTACTTGTAAACTAATGACTATTAGTAGCATTATGATAATCCCTACAATTTCTTCTGTTTATATTTCATTCTATACTGAGGCAACCTATCTTTTTTGAGGAAGATGTACATTAGCCATTCTCATCACTGGAAGCCTCTTGCTGCTGGAATTTATAAAACCTGAATGTCTCCAAGATAGAGTTTCTTCTTGGTCTGGCAGCCATCTATCACATTACTTAATACTATGAGTTAGGGGGATGAGAAGACTCCCCCAGTGAAATAAGTGGATAAGAATAATTTATTTTAATGGGCCATAATGGTGCCTGACACAAGTATCAAAGATTCCAAGGTCATCCAGTTAGAGGCTGCACAAGATCAAGCAAAATTGCATTGATCAGAAGACCAGGATCTTTAGGATGAGAAATTGAATATATAGCTAAATCTAAATTTTTGATGGGACTGCTTCTTGTTTGTCTTCTTTTTTTTTGAAAAGCAGCTGGTGTTTTCCCTCCACTGGACATACAATATTAGTATCAGAACTGGCAGAAGCAGACTAATTGAGAGGAGAAACATCCTTAGTTTCCTCAGATTGATTTCTTTCTTAGATCTGAACATCTAACAAAATACCTTTCTTCTTTAAATTGTACATTACCTCTAAACTACTTTATTTTGAGTTGTTTGTACCTCTTTCCCCATCATTCCAAAACAGATTCAGTAGGTCCACAAAATCCGCTTATAATAACAGTTGGTAGATAAAAATAACATTTATTTTAATAAAATTCTAAATTGTATGAAGGAAAAATGTGTTACATAAATAAGACAATGTGTTTTGACCTTGCTTGATATGGACACTTTGTAATAAAGCTTTATTATTATGATGGCCATTTTTTTTTTCACCTCAGACCTAATATATATTAAATGATACTTTTCAAAAGTGAGTCATTTTAAGTAATTCTTTATGGGATGACATTAAATTTTACTAAGATGCTTTACATGCCCATTAAAATAGTAATATCAGGGACATTGTGGTATATTCAATAGAGAAACTTCTTTGAAAACAGGAAGAGTTAAGTTCAAGTTTTGCTTATGAAAAATACTCACTGGGTCTATGAGCAAATCACTTAAACTTTCAATACTTCAAAAAATTGTCCATCTATATCAGTGGAATTTCTTATCAGTATTTCCCTGTTTTGAGAGTTTCTAACAGTATTTCCCTGTATTATATTCCTTGTAATGTCCAGACTAACTCTCTAGCCCGAGTCATTGGTCTTAGTGGAGGAGTGATGAAGGCAGAGAGACATCATGAGACAAGTCAAAGTCTGTCTCTGTGGCTGAGAGGCTCCTTCCTACTCCTCCCAGCTCTTAAATACTAAAGTAAGATTACATCACAACAACAACTGAGCATGTGCAACTATTACATCACCACATTAAGTATACATTTAGAGAACTATTATCTCACACTGAGTAGGTGGTGAACTATAAGCACCCTGCTCTCAGTATCTTAAGTTCCAGCCCTTTACAATAAATACAGATTTTTAAAATAATTATGATAGTAATAGATTGCCAACAGTTCTCTATTTGTCTTTCTCCCTCTCTTTCCAACTCTCTGTATATGTATAACCCTATTGGAAGTGTGCCTATTCATGCACATATGTGAATACATATATACAAATGGATTATGGCATGATACATTTATTCAGAATTGTTGAAGTTATAAATACCTTCTACATAGATGATTTATTTGGATAATTGAATACAGCAAATACTCATCAAAGTATAAATATGTTTGGGGGATTTAAATACAATGGACATGTTGATTATTTTTTTTAAATTAAATTTTATGCATTTCTCTTCTTGAAAAGAGATTACAGATTATAATTTACACTTTTGTTAAGACTTTAACTTCAGGGTTATCGTTATGGCTATCCATTTTGCACCATATAATAGTATGATTATATGTATTTTTTAAATGTCTCTTTTGTCTCTTCCCTTCACCATCAGGTTGTGAATAAATATTGCTCTTGCTTTCACTGTATTGCTCCCAAAGAATACTCCTAAACTCCTAATTCTAATTCTAACCTACTATGGTTTGGGAATTTAGGATAAACAAAATTGTTAAAATTAGATATTAAATCATCAAGACTCTGAGAGAACTTTTAAGTATTTAAAATTTAATGATATGACTTTCTAATTACTTTTACTGTCCTCAGCAGCTTTCCTTCCTTATTTCTAGGTTTAGAGTCATTTTGAATATTGAAATGAGCAGAAGACCAAGATACTGGTAAGCAGAGCACTATAGTGAGCACTATAGTATGTGTGTATATATATATATATATATATATATATATATATATATATATATACATATATATATATATATATATATATATATATAATCTGTATACTTAAAACAATTTCTTACAATTATTTAGCTATCTGTCTGTTTATCCATCATTATGTGAGTCCATAGGGAGTTGGAGTACTTCACTAATTCCTCTTCTCTTTTGATGTTTTTAGTTTGTTTTTGCTCCTTTGCTTAGGGCTTTCCTGTCTCCTCAATAAGAAATCTAGGCTCCTCAGTCCTCCAACTATATACCCACCCCAGGTTCCTGAGGAACAATTCTATTTTTCACTCTACTCTAAGGAATTATGCTCAAAAGACAAACAGGAAGTTAAAAAAGATAACCCGAGTACAAACATGAATCAGCTATGAAAAAGGAGTTCTGTTCTTAAGATTATAATCAAATGAAAGGCTAATATTTAAGGCTTATTGGAACATTTGAAACATAGATATTTATTAGTTTTTAGGGTTTTTTTTTTTTTTTTAATCTTTTGCCTCCACTGAATCTGGTACTACACAATCAGTGCTATGTGGGCCTTTTTTTTTTTTTTTTTTTTTATTCTTTTGATTTCTTGATCTGAAAGTGACATTTTCCTTTTTACTGTCTTGCTCTTTCCACTATCACTATTTCCTGAATAGCTTTCCTTGCTTTTCCCACCTTCTAATGCCAATGCTCTTGTATACTCTTTCTCTTCCAACCCATTTACTTTGTATTTATTTTCTCCATAAGGATGGCTGACTGGCCAATGAAGGCTCAGTTCTTGTAACACAATTCATTAATGGGCTTGCATTTTTAAATACTGTTTTTCTATAACTTGTTTTTCAACAATAAGAAAAGAAACTGGGTTATGATATACTAAAGAGCATATGCATATTCTTAAAAAAAAAACAAAAAAAACAAAACCTGATAAACACATGTAGATGCTTTGATAAAGATCACCAATGGAAAAATAGCATTAAAAACCATTTTCTACACTTTTGACATAAAGTACTAACCAAATCAAGGTGGAAAACAACTTTAACAAAAGAACAACTCTCTTGTCCCATGCTCCATGCGTGCCATCAGCCATCAATCTGTTAGTCTTGAAGAGGTCAGGCAAGCTCATAATCAGGGGTAGTGCTGATTGGTTGACAGAACTTTTAAGACTTGCCACAAGAACACTACGGAGAAAGAAAACATCTTTAGATAGACTTAGTTTTTTTATGACTGTTTCTTTTTTTCTCATACACCTTTTGGTTAGCTGCTAAGTTATGACTGAGAGTATTTAAAAAGATATTCACTTTTCCTTCCCCGGATTTGAGCAAAGAAGACAAATCAAGGTGGGCCCCTAAATGGGGGCCCTACATCTACTTTCATGAAAAGAACTTCATTTTTTATGAAAATAGGAGTAAAATGCTCCATTGGTATTAAGAGAAATAGTGCCATTGCCAGGGGTTTATTCTCCCAACTTGTGTCAGCATTCATCTATGAGTATATGGCCCTCCTCTAGCTTTTATGTCTACTTATCTATTCTTTTTTGTTAGCAGATTAAGAAGTAATATATACAGCTTCGACCTTTTGAGATTTGAAAGGTGAAACAGCTTGAGGTCTTGTGTCAGGAGTAAATGAAATAATTTGGGGTATCCAGGAGTAGTAAGAAAAAGCAGTGGATCAAGACCAGCTAAGAAAGATTGACTCCTCCACTGGATTTTGATGTAAGACAGAAAATAAATTATAAGGCAAAAAGTGTACCAATATTCTTGATATAAAGAAATGATGGATCTTTAATCTGCTTTCCTGCAAAACAGTTTATTTCTTGAGCAGAAAAAAAAAGTCTTCTGAATAATACTTGGCTTAAGAGATTTAATGTCATACAGCCTTTTACATTTCTCTAGAATAGAGACTTCTACAATCTGCTTTTTTTCAGCCAAAATGAAGCAGATATTTGTAACAATTACTCTCTTTCCCCTGCCCTGAATTTCAGTTCAGTTATTTAAAGTTCAAAATAGATATTTCTAGGCCCTCTTATATCAAAACTTCATCAGGACAGAAATCAGTTAAGTATGAATGCTGTGTAACAACTGTTAGTTTGAAGTTTTTTTTCCCAGATATTGAGATATAGAGGTAAGTATATTCTTCCTTTAGGGAATGTGTTTTCATTTCTATTATTGTTATTTCCTCTCAGTAAATATTATTTTATAAAAACCAGTTGATATTAATTGGCTAAATGATATTTGGATGCCAATCAATAGTAAAGAGAATATTAAGAATTTATTAATTGATTCTTCTTTCAGCACTGTGATTGATATGGAAATATATTTCATATGTATAGCACATATATAAATTATATCTAAATGCTTACTGTCCTTGGAAGAGCAGAGGGCAGAGATGGAAGAAAAAAAAAAGGTTTTGGATTCAAAACCTTGTAAAAAATAATGCTAAAAATTGTCTTGACATGTAATTGGGAAAATACAAAGAAAAAGAGAGAGAGAAAGAGAGACAGACAGACAGACAGACAGACAGACAGAGGCAGGGAGACAAAGAAACAGAGACAGAGAGACAGTCAGAGACAGAGACAGAAATAACAGAGACAGAGACAGAGATAGTGAGACAGAGAGAGGAAGTGAGAGAGAGACAGAGGGAGAGACAGACAGACAGAGACAGAGGAAATCCCAGCTTCAATCTAAATCTCTGTAAAATAACATGAGAATAGAATAAAATTTCTTTGGTCCCTTATTCCATTATATAGGGATTGCTGTGCTGGATGAAGCAGCTAGAAATCTCTCTTGAAATTGGAAGATTGACCCCGTGCACAAATTAGTGCATTTCCTCTGTATAAGCTCTTCTGTAAATAATTTTACAAGCCATCAATAAACTTCCTAAGAAAAAATTCCTAAGATCAGACAAATGTTCATGAGTGAATTCTACCATACATTTAAAGAACAATCAATCTTAACACTATATAAACTATTTGGAAAAAAAGGTAAAGAACAAATCCTACCATATTCTTTTTACAACATAAATATGGTCTCTCCAAACTTGGGAGAGCCAAAATAGAGAATGAAAATTATAGACCAATTTTCCTAATGAATATTGATGCAAAAATGTAAATAAAATACTAATCAAGCAGTTATAGCAATATATCACAAGAATTATATTAACCATGAGCTGTCCTTAAAACAATAAGTAATATTTATCTAAAATTATGAGCAAGCATTATCTTCACTGGCAATAAGCTAGAAGACTTCATAATAACATCAGGAGTGAAAGAAGGATGTTGAATAAGAAATTAAAATTTCATATTAGAATTGTAAGTTCATTCAAATCTAACAGGCCTGAGCTTCTAAATTATGGGAATTTGACCATTCCATGAACTCTATATGTCCTTGACAATAGATACCAGGAACTAGCCATTCCTGGGAATGTCTATGCTTAGGGCGGTTGGCTTCCTCCCTGAGCATATACAATTGATAAGGAAATACGTCAAGGTATAGACAATATAGAATGGGTCAAAACACCAGATGGTCATGCATTTTTATAGATGTCAAGATAATATATGGAGTAAGTCAAAACACTAGAAGGTCACGTATTTCTACACATGTATACGTGCCAGACTTCTTGGCTGAAAGCTCTTGTTTAAGAGAGGTATATAAGATTGAGAATCTTACATCTCCACTGAGTCTCATCCTTGGGGAGGATTCTTCGCCCGGAAAAATCTTTACACAATTCAAGTTGATTGAGGCTGAAACGGGACTCCCAGCCATTTGAGTTTTTGAGGTTCCCTTGAATTGGTGATGTATTCTCTTCCTCTATCTGCTATAATTGTCATGTTGTTAATTGTTCTTGTTTCTATTTGTTTTGTTGTGTAAATCTAAATTGTCTGTATCTTGTCTTGTTTGATTAAAACTTTTTACTTTTACTTTTTAATTGAGCTTGAGAGCGTCATTTATAGGAGCGAATCAGAACTTTTCTTTAATATCATAATACAGATGTCTATGTAGTAGAAATGTTAACTTTTTCATTCAGATGAGAAAAATAAATTTAAGGAATTAAAATAGGTAATGAAAAGACAAACTATCACTCTTTGTAAATTACATGATGTACACTTAAAGAATTTTAGAAAATCAGTTTAAAAATTTCTTGAGATAACTAACAACTTTAACAAATTTGCAGGGTATAAAATAAGCCCACATTAAATTAAATATTTCCATATATTATCAATGAAGTCCAGCAGCAAAAGATAGAAAGAGAAATTACCAAAAATGTTTTGTGGCAATCCTTTTTTTATAGTAGCAACAAACTGGAACTGAGTGGATGCCCATTAGTTGGAGAATGGCTAAATAAGTTATGGTATATGAATGTTATGTAATATTATTATTCTATAAGAAACAATCAGCAGGATGATTTCACAGGGCCTGGAGAGACCCACATGAACTGATGCTAAGTGAAATGAGCAGAACCAGGAGATCTTTGTACATGGTAACAACAAGATTATATGATGATCAATTCTGATGGATATAGCTCTTTTCAACAATGAAATGATTTAGGCCAGTTCCAATGATTTTGTGATGATGAGAGCCATATACACCCAGAGAGAGGACAGTGGGAATTGAGAGTGGATCACAACATAGCATTTTCAAACTCTTTTTTTGTGGTTTGCTTGATTTTTATTTTCTTTCTCATATTTTTCTTTTTTGATTTGATTTTTCTTGTGCAGTAAGATAATTGTATATATATGTATATGTATATATACATACATATATACATACATATATATATATATATATATATATATATACCTATATTGGACTTAACATATATTTTTACCATGTTTAACATATATTGGTTCACTTGCCAGCTAGGGGAGGAGATCAGAGGAAGGGAGAGAATAATGGAATGCAAGGTTTTTCAAGTGTCAGTGTTGAAAAGTTGTCCTTGCATATGTTTTGAAAATAAAAAAATAAAAAAATCAATTCAAAAAAGGAAAGAAAAATTACATTTAAAGTAACTATGGACAATATAAAATATTTGAAAGTCTAACTGCCAATACAAACCCAGGAACTATATGAACATAACTCTAAAACACTTTTCACACTAATAAAGTCAAATTTAAACAGTTCGAAAAACATTAATTGTTCATGGGTAGTCTGAGACAATCTAATAACAATGACAATTAGACCTTAATTAATCTATCTATTCAGTGTCACACCAGTCAACTTTCAAAGAATTATTTTATAAAGATAGGAAAATAATAACAAAATTCAAGTGGAAGAATAAAAGCTCTATGATATCCAGGGAATTAATGAAAAAAAAATTAAAGAAGATGATCTAGCCATACCATTTCTGAAACTGCATTATAAATTTAATATTGCATAGGAAATAAAGTAGTAGATCAATGGAACACATTAGGTCTAAATTATTTTATAGTAAATGACCAGAATAATCAAGCATATGATAAATCCAAAGCTCTAAACTTTTAGAACAAAATCTCATTATTTGATCCAAACGGCTGAAAACTGGTAAATAATATGGCAGAAATGAGGTATAGATTAATATCTCACACCATTTATCAAGATTAGGTCAACATGGGCACATGATTTACACATAAAGGATGATAACATAAGCAGATTTAGAGGTTTATCTGTTAGATTTATGAATAAGGGAAGAGTTTAGAACCACACAAATATAAAGCCAACATTCCAAATTGTAAAATAGATAATGTTGATTATGCAAAATTAAAAAAAAAACTTTTGCAGAAACAAAACCAATACAACCAAAATTTTAAAGCATAAAGCTACAAAAAAAAAAAAAAAAATCATGACAATTATCTTTGATAAAGCCTCACTTCTCAAATATATAGAAAACCGAGCTAAATTTATAAAAAATACAAGACATTCCCCAAATGATAGATGGGTCAAGAGTTATGAACAAGCAATTTTCAGATGAAAAAATCAAAGCTATCAATTTATCCTGATTGGTTAAAGCCATAGCAAGTGAGTGAAAGCCGTAACAAGGACACAGTGTCTAGCAAATAAACCCTGTGAATGTCTTGGAGCTTACTTAAACCAACCAGCTCATGGTCTTGAATGTCTGAACCTTTATCTATGTGCAGTGACCTTGCATGTGAGTTCTGGAACCCATTTCAGTCTGAGTGGTAAATCAAAACCTTAGTCAAAATCACACCAATGTATGCAATGTACACTATAAGTCCCCCTTTCTATAATTACTATGAGGCTTTTCTGTGATCTTGCCCCTATGTAAATAATTCATATGATTATTACTCAGATAATCATACCAAACACTGTTATCTCTTTCTTTACTATCAAATTGCACCTCTTATCTGGGAGACCTGTGAAATTCTCTGTGCAATATACTATACTATCTATAGTCATATAAAAATGCTCTAAATCACTATTTATCAGAGACAAGCAAATTAAAACAACTTTGATTGTTTTACCTCTCACCTCTCAGATTGGCTAAAATGACAAAAAAGAAAAAATGCTGAATTTTGGAGGGGATGTGAGAAAACCAGGGCACTAATACACTGTTAGTGAAGATGTGGATGAATCCAACAGTTTTGGAGAACAATTTGGAACTATGCCTAAATGGCTATAAAACTGCATACTCTTTGATCCAGCAATACCATTGCTAGATCTATATCTCAAAGAGATCATAAAAAATGGAAAATGGACTTATTTGTAAAAAAGTATTCATAATGTCTCTTTTTGTGGTGGCTAAGGATTAAAATAAAAAAGATGTCCATCAATTGGAGAATGGCTGAATAAATTGTGGTACATGAATGTTATGGAATATTATTGTTCTCTAAGAAATGACCATCAGGTTGATTTCAGAAAGGCCTGGAGAGACTTACATGAACTGATGCTGAGTGAAATGAGCAGGACCAGGAGATCATTATATACTTCAACAACAATACTATATGATGATCAATTCTGATGGATGTGGCCATTTTCAACACTGAGATGAACCAAATCAGGTCCGATAGCGCAGTAATGAACTGAACCAGTTACACCCAGTGAAAGAACTAGGGAAATGAGTGTGAACCACTACATACAAATCCCAATCCCACCTGCATTTTTGATTTCCTTCACAGGTTAATTATACACTTTTTCAAAGCCTGATTCTTTTTGTGAAGCAAAATAACTGTATGGACATGTATACACATATTATATTTAACATACTTTAACATTTTTAAAAATAAAATAAAAAATTAAAAAATGGGTTTAAATTTTTAAAAAAATCTAGCTCTGAGAGGTCAAAGTTGAAGTTCTGTTGTTTACTTTGTATTTCCTCTTGTAATTTTCTATAAGAATTTGGATACTATACCATTGGTGCAATGTGTTTTAAATTAATCTTACTTCATTGTCTGTAGTCCAGAGCTTAGGTTCTCCTGGAATTGTTCCCAGCAGCCCAGGTTTCTTTAGTCATATGCCATGTAAAGGCATTGGAATAAGTGTATTTAATTTATGTGACTCAAAAGTTGTTATCTAAAACATGTTCCATTCTGTTATGAAGAGAAAAATAAATAAAAATCTCTAGTGAAATAACAGCCACAATGCTAATGTCATATGAAACTTTTTATTAAATTATCCAGTACAACCCAATAAACATTTATTAAGTACCAGACACCTTGGCAGAAAATATACTAAATACTTAAAAAACTAAAAATCTTATTAAATTTATAATCTAATTGACAGGGGGAAAAATGCAAAAAAAAAGAAGGCAGGAAAAATAGGTGATAGGACACAAGAGTGAGGGAATCTTTTTCCTTAGAGTTTAAATTAGTCAGCATAGCAGATGCAGAGTTGAGTGAAATGAAAAATCCACTTTCTACCCCCTACAAAGGAAAGCATTGAAAGGAGTTTGATATCATGCCTTGCAATCTTATAATCATAGGTGAGAGAAGGTAACAGAGGTCAAACAAAACTTGAGTTTTCAACATGGTGTTGAGATTAGAGGTGATGAGTTTAATTTAGGAGAAGTTGCTTGTTGAACCAGAAAGGACAGAAGATGCAGAGTGTAGTTATTAATTAATTAATGATTAAAATGAGGAAACAAGCAAATCACATTATAGAAGTCAACTTCTTTTCCTGGGAATAAGACTAATCCCCGAGTCTGTCCAGAAATGGCATAGCTAGATCAAGCTTGTGTAAGTACCTATATTAGTCAGAAGAATGATTGAACCAAATAATTTGACCCAGCTGCATCTTAGATGTTTATTTGAATCAAAACATAATCAAGCACAAAGAAAATTAGAATTTAGCAACTGCTCAATTATACTGATTGCTATTTAGTATATATTATGTAATTCAACTTCCAAACTCAATTATTTTAATCTGAACCCTGAATTTTCTGGTTTGGCTGTCTCTGTGAGATGAATTAGATAACTGTCAAATTTCCCTTAACTTTGCTTTGTATAAATAAGATATGTATAAAAAGTGTAGATATGGATTTGAAAAATGAAAAATGAATTCATCACAAATTTAATTTAATCCATTTACACACACACACACACACACACACACAGATACATACAAATGATAGAGCAGAAACCCTGACTTTTTTTCAATTTATCCAGGAACTAAGAAATTGCACTATTTATTTTCTCCAAAGTACATTGTGAGGATGTTAACGTCCCTGGAGTCCACCTTGAATTCTCTTGTGCCTCTCAGATTCTGAATCTAATCTGAATTTGGTGTCTTTCTTACTGAAAGTACTGCAGGGCATTGTGAAAGACATCCTCTCATTGTGACATTTTAAATAGGCTGACACCTTCATAGGTGTCACATCTGGATGCTTCCCTAGTAGATGTTAACACAGAAAAGATTTGTTGTTAATATTATATTATGACATTTACAAAAAGCTGCCTGACTTTTGGGATTTATTTCTTTAAATTACTGTAGTGTCAGAATTTGTAAGTTTGACAGGTTGTGTTCTTTTCTGAGCAATTTAATAAGTTTTGTGGTTTCAAGAATAAATATAGAATCAATAATGATACCATCTATACTATCATACTTCTTTTGTATTATATTTCTCAGGTTCAAAACATTCCATTTATTTTAAAAGACACTTAAGTTTTCTATGACTGGTTCAAATTGAACATGTCAAGACAGAATTGTTCATTTTCCCTCAATGAGTCTTCCCTATCCTAAGCTTCATTATCAGGTGAAGGAGGGAGTATACATCCTCAAAGATCAACATTAAGAGTCATGGGTGGAAATGAGAGAAAGTATTTTAATTTAAAATATGAAGATAACAATAACAAACTTTCTAGGAATTGAAGCAACTCAAAGGATTCATCTAAATTTATTTGATAATGAGTTCTTTGGACATGATTGACCATAAGTGAAGAAAAAAATAAAATATCCTCAATTCTGTGTAGTTCATTTTTGCTCTTCTACATTGATGGTGATCTAGTGGTAGAAAAACAACACATAAAATACTAAGAATCACATATTTTGAATTTATGAGAAAGTATTGTGTAAGAAGAAATGAAGAAACTTTTAAAAAATAGTACAGAATGAATTGAATAGAACTAGGAGAATAAATTAAATCAATATTGCTAAAAACAAATAATTATGAAAGTTGTAATCACTCTGGATCACAATACTTTGGAAGCACTGAAAATTGAAAACCTCCAGAAATAGCTCTGAAAAGAGAAGCTCCCAAAACCTGAAGCTTGGGATAGGGCCTTCCCATCCCCAGGTGAGCATACTTAAAATTTAAGTTCAAAGTCAAGAAATAGTCTGAAAAAATGAGAAAACAAGAAAAGAACTTGATTATAAAAAAATCACCAGAGAAGGGAAGAACAAGACATAAAGTCAGTAATATAAAAATAGCTACAAGCAAAACTTCACAGAAGAATGCTAATTGGATTGAAGTCAGCAATTATTCCTGAAAGAGTTAAAGAAAATAAGGATGGTAGAGGAAAAATTAGGGGAAGAAATAAGAATCATGAAAGAAAATGAAAAGAGAATTAATAGATTGGTAAAAGAGGCACAAAACATTTATTGAAGAGAACACCTCTCATAAAAGTCAAATAGGCCAAATGGAAAAATAAGTACAAAAATTGACTGAAGAAATTAATTCCTTAAAAATTACAATTAGCCAAATGAGGGGTAAAAAAAGGTACAAAAGTTTACTGAAGAAAATATTTCTTAAAAAAGTAGAATTTGGTAGGGGGAATCTTATGACTCCATGAGACTTCAAGAGAGAATAAGACAAAGTTAAAAAAAAAAAAAAAAAAAAAAAGGGAAAAAAGAGAAGAAAACGGGAAATATATCATAGTAAAACACAAATGTCCTGGAAAATAGATCAAACAGAGATAATTTTAAAAAATATTAGATTTCCTGAAAGTCATAATGAATAAAAATTACCCTAGAAATCATATCAAAAGAAATTATTGAGGAGGCAGAGCCAAGATCATGGACTAAAGGAAGGAACTCACCAAATTTCCCCAGAAATTCTCCCAATTCCTTTAAATAATGATTCTGATCAAATTTTAGAGCATTTTAGAGCACATAAAAAGACAAAG
This sequence comes from Sminthopsis crassicaudata, assembly GCF_048593235.1. Taxonomy (NCBI): domain Eukaryota; kingdom Metazoa; phylum Chordata; class Mammalia; order Dasyuromorphia; family Dasyuridae; genus Sminthopsis; species Sminthopsis crassicaudata. Next base: position 235,383,221 of record NC_133620.1, on the reverse strand, counting down.
CAAAACATTTTCCAGCCAAAGACAACTTAGAACATCAACAGAAAAGATTTGTGGTACCAGGGAGTCCAGTGTGCAGCCTCAGCCCTAAAAGTGGCCTTGACACCAGCAAAGTAGGAATGAGCCTATAGACCTCTGAATCAAATGTAGAACTTGCAGTTTCCATATGGTACTAGTTAAGAAATAGAGTAGTCAATCAGTGGAATAGGTTAGGATCACAGGACAAAATAGTCAGTGACTATAGTAATCTAGTGACAAACCCAAAGACCCCAGCTTTTGGGATAAGAACTCACTATTTGGCAAAAACTGCTGGGAAAATTGGAAACTAGTATGACAGAAACTAATCATTGACCCACACCTAACACCATATACCAAGATAAGTTTTTGTGATCTAAACATAAAGAATGATATAAACAAATTAGAAGAACCTATGTTTACCTCTCAGATCTTTGGAAAAGGAACGGATTTGTGACCAAAGAATGATCATTATTGATCACAAAATAGAAAATTTTGATTATAGTAAGTTAATTTTTTTTTGTAGAAACAAAACTAATGCAGACAAAATTAGAAAGGAAAAAATATAATTAAAATTATCCATTTTGCATTTCATAATACACTTTACTTCTTCTTTGGCCACAGATTCATTCTTATATTATTCTTCTAATTTATTTATAATATCATTCTTTATGTCTAAATCATAAACCCATTTCAACCTTTTCTTGGTATAGGTTGTGCCTCCTTTCTACCATACTATTTTCCAATTTTCCCAGCAATTTTTGTCAGAAAGCTGGTTTCTTTGGGTTTATCAGACACCAGACACTATAATCATTGACTACTGTCTTATGAACCTAACCTATTCTAATGATCAACTAATCTATTTCTTAGCCAATACCAAATGGTTTTGATGACTGCTTCTTTATAATATAGTTTTGTAATGCCTGGAGAAACTGAGCAAGATAGATATTAGAGAGTATTTATTTATTAAATGGGAGAGATTTACTGGGACCAAATGGATTCACGCTTTGGTCCCAGGGCTGAATGAGACTATCGTCTCAAAGAGTCCAACAGTGAATGTCAGATACAAGATCCCTTTTTTTTTTTTTTTTTTTTTTATAAGGTAACAAAAATGATGACATGATGGGGAACATACTTGGATGTGGATGACCTAATGCTGGGAAGGAACCTAGGTTGAGGATGACATAATGGGGACAGACACCTAGGATGACAAAATGGAGGGAGGTACTGGAGAGGCTCCTGATATTCTAATGATGTCTAAAATGGATAAAGACCTTTATCCCATCAGACATTAAGAGGGAATGATTATAGTCTAAGGTCTAGGATATAAAACCTTTATCCTAACATTAAGAAGGAATGGTTATAACCTGAGGCAGAGTAACTGAATAGGACAATTAGGGAAACTGGGTCAGGACATTGAAAGGAACTGTGGCACAACAGTTTTAGATCTGGTACAGCTGGGGCACCTTCATAAGCATTTTTTCATTAATACTCTTGAAACTTTTGACCTTTTGTTCTTCCAGATGAACTTTGTTATTATTTTTTCTCACTCTGGAAAGTAATTTTTTGTAGTTTTATTGATATGGTACTGAATAAGTAACTTCATTTAGGTAGATTTGCCATTTTTATTATATTAACTCAACCTACCCATGAACACTTGATATTCTTCTAACTGTTTAGATCTGACTTTATCTGTATGGAAAGCATTTTGTAATTAGGTTCATATAGTTCCTGACTTTATTTTGGCAGGTAGACTCCCAAATATTTTATACTATCTACAGTTACTTTAAATGAAATTTTCTCTTTATGTCTCTTGCTGCTGGAATTTTTTGGTAACATATAGAAATGCTGATGAGTTATATGGATGTATTTTGCATACTTCAACTTAGCTAAAGTTGCAAATTGTTTCTAGTAGTGTTTTAGTTGATTCTCTAGGATTTTCTAAGTATGCCATTGTATCATCTGCCAAAAGTGACAATTTGGTTTCCTTATTAGCTACTCTAAGTCCTTTAATTTATTTTTATTCTTTTATTGTCTAGGCTATCATGCCTGATTAAAAGATCAGAGCTGGATAGAAAATTGACATTCAAATAGAAGACTCAAGATCAGCATAAAAAGGTAAAATAAAAGAGTAATCTAAGAGAACACAATAAACTGTCTATATTTTTGTATATATTTATATTCAGCTTATTTTTGCTGTTGGTGTTTGTTCACTTTCTCCATTTACTTTATTTCTCTCATTTTTTCTATTTCTTGAACAGGATGGGAGGAACTCTGTTCCCAGCTTCAGGTTTTTCATGCTCCTGTTTTCAGAACTATTTATATAGGTGTGTTTTAAGTTTTAAATTCTTTTAAGGTGTTATGATCGAAGAATAAGAGCAGTTACTGCTCTCCTGTCCTATTATCTGGTTTCGGAGTGACTACAAGCACTCTTTTCTGACCTAGAAATGTAACCAGGGATCTCACTCTCCTATGGCTACAAACTCTAATATTGTAGCTCTCCTCCTTGCCTTGGGTGTGTGAACCAGAACTACTTATAGATCCAGTGCCAGCAAATGGTCCTTTGTAATCACCATTTGATCAATATTTTATCTCCTTACCATTTGTGTCCTGAGAGATCCTTAAGCCACAATCGCCCTCCAGGTTTGCTTCTAACTTCCCATGGCATGGTATTGTGCAGGGCAAGATCACCTTAATGAGACAGATCTTTCCTGATAGCCTCCTTCTCTTGATTCTGCTGCTCAATAATCCATTTTGAGGTGTTCTTTTAAAGTTGTTTGAAGGGAAATTTGGAGGAGCTCAGGGGAGTTTCTGACTTTGCTCCTGATCTTGGCTCATACATATCATTTTAATGTGCTCCTAACTTTTTTTATTACTTCTGAGAGTTTTTTAATTACTTTTAAATGAAAATAGTTATTAAAGATCTCCTATATACATAGCACAATGTTAATCACTGTATGTGTGTTATATAATGAATTAAAATATATAGTTACACCCCTCACCCTCAAGGGCCTTATAATCCTTTGGGGAGGAGATTATTAATAAAATAAGTTATATAATCATATATGTAATGTTATAAGGCAACAATATTTAAGATTATTAGAAAATATATTAATTACTTAAATTGGTAATATAGATTTTATTTTAAGAATTTGAAGAAAAGAGAGATCTTTGTTGGATGGAATGATCACAGAAGTATTCTTGGAGAAAATGGGACTTAATTGGTGACATTTTGAGTAGTGTGTACCTGAAGTAGAGGCAGGATGGTGGATAGTATAATTAGGGAACAGTATATAGGCAACTTTGTCCTATGAAAGAATTCATGACAGGAGGCTGTGAGAAATAAATATTTCATTTTCTTCATCTCTAACATGATGGGTTTGGACTAGAAAATTTGAAAGTTATGTCCTAGCCCTACCATCCTATTTTATAATTTTATAAGATTTGGAAGATACAGTGAGACAGAACGCCAAATTTAGAAATTTAGTATATATCATTCAGTCTTAATAGAAAGTCATTAAAAGTTTTTTTTTCTCTCAGGGAATAAAATGCAGATATAATAGCAATTTCAGTAAAATTTCCTCCCATTCTGTTTTAATTTTAAAATTCATATTAGAGAAATGTCAATCACTTAAATTTTACTTCAAAATTATAAAAAGTAATTTTATTACTTCTTGATGAAATTTACTGTTAAATCTTTAAGTTCTCAAAGAAATCTTAAATATTCTAATAATGGTATCATTTTAGTTGCCCTTTGTGGGAATTAGCCTTTTGATAACTACTAAGTTAAAAAGCTTACCAATAAGGAAAATATTTTGGAGGGCTAAAAATTACTATACATATTAATTTTGTTACTAGTAGATTTATTTTGAGATCCTTACTCAGCAAAGATCCTATTGATGGGGGTAAACCCTGAAACTATCTTCCCTGATTTGAGGGGGGGAGCTATGGGGGTGAGAAACTCTCCACTAGGAGAGGACTGTCTTTGGTAATCAAGATAAGGCGCTTCATTCCATTGTCTTAGTGTTACTACCTACACCCTCTATTGAGCTGAAAATTAGTCCAGGGCCACTCCTACTTAGGTCCAACTTAAGTGGTCTCATTCAACTGGAAATCTAGGCCCGGCGCTGTGACAATGTTGAAGGAATCTCATTCAATTGAAACCCCAGTCTCAGATTTTCTATAAAATACAATTTTAAATCTCAATTCTTTGCAGAAGTTCAAAGTAGTATGCTTTGCCAAGGGACCTCTCCTCTTGGCACAGCTGCCTACTAATACTCCTGCCTGCTGTGAAGAGACCTTCTTCTCAGTGATAACTTCTTGTTATTTCTCTGCCAGGACTTTGCCACTCAGAAGTCAGTCTTCCTTACAAAGCTGGCTTCTCAGTGCCAATAGAATAAACTTCCCTTTTGCCATTCAAACTTTTTGGGTTCGTGAATTCTTTCATGTTGGATCTGCATCTCCAACCACAGAGGGGTTCCCACACCTCTTTGCACTGCCATACTATGCCCATAATTATCAGTTTTAATTAGGAATTTTACCTGTATTAGGGTCATAGACAACATGCTATTTAGGAGCCTCTGGTATATAATTATCTTTGCTATATAAAAAAGATCCTATTGTGAAAAATTGCAGTTCATCATACTTCTTGTTTGTAAACAATTTTCTCTTTTCAGACTTTAAGTATTAATGTAAAACATAACTACAAGGTTTATTTAAGTTGATTATAGACACATTACTATATAAGCCAATACACAAAGCATGTGTGATCTTTGGATGTCAGAACTCCTTCCACTAAAGCAAGTCATAACCCATTCTGATATTAGTCATAGGGATTTGCTTCAGTATAAAAAAAAAAAAAAAAAAAAAAAAAAAAAGCTAATCACTTCCTTTGTACATATTGTCAGTGTTAGAAACTAGATTTGATTCTAGGATATTTCAAGTCTAAACCTAGTATTCTATTACTTTGTTGTGATATTTATACTTAAAAATGGAATCATAAAATGTTAAGATTTGAAAATAGGTTCTGATGTTCAACTAAAGGACAGTACTGGTGACTTAAAAACAAAAATGAGGATAGTTAAAGATGGTCAAAACTTATATTAAAAAAGCATGAGTCAGAAATGAAAGAGGAGTCCAAAGAAAAGTAGACTCTATAAAATCCAGACTGTATATCATAAATACTTTATTTCACAGAAGTAGATAGGTGTCAGATAGAGAGATCATTGAATGAATCACAAAAAGGAAGTTGATCATTCAACAAATATAAACATTTAATAAATTTACTATTTAATAAAGAAATAATTTGACAAAAAAAATGAAGTGGGAATCTGCTACAGTTAGACCAGTAATATGTTAAAGCAAAAATCAGAATGACTAAAATCAGAATTAGTTACCTGGTAGAAAATCACACAATTCTGGCAATTGAGTTCACCAGACCTTTACTATACTATTACTGCTTCATGGCAGTTATATTACTATTTTCTAATTGATTATCATTTTTTAGGATACAGCTGTTCCAAATCTTTCTGTCTCCCTCCCAAACTCTCAGGGATTTACCTTGAATTCAACTTTACCAAGAAAATTTGAAGCCATCTATCAAAATGCCCTTTATCTCTCCTACTCCATGTCTACAAACCCTTTTATCCATACTATCATACTCTTCTAGTATCTCAAGATACTGTCAATGACAACCCCTTTCCTTTTGCTTTTGATCCCATTCGGTCTGTTTCAGGAGCTTTCACAATCAATTTTTCTTTCATCTTTAGTCTTCTTATTTCTGTTGCCTCATTCATTTCTTTTACCTACAAACATTTTTTTTTTCATTTCCTCCATTCTAAAAAAAAGTAACAACTTTCCTTCCATCACAGAAAAAAAGTATGAAGTTACACAAGTACACACAAACAAAATCGTTCATTTGATGTTTTTAAACTTCCCTAATTTTTGTCAAGGCATATCATCCCAGGTTCATAATCTAAAAGTCATTCTTAATTTATTCTTCTCCCTTGTGCTTCATAATCAATCAATTGCTAAGCTATGTCTTTTATTCTTCCATATTATTATCATTTTCCCCTTTTTCTCCACTCATATCATTATGAGCTAAGGTCAGGCACATAGGTTATCTGGCTTGGATTTTTGTAAAAGAATCCTAATTGATATTGTTTCTAGTCTTTGAACTTTTTAGTCTATCTTGCCCATAGCTTCTAAAATATTTGTAAATCTGATTTTGTCTTTTCTTTTTTTCTTTTTTTTTTTTTTTTGTTCAAAAATGTTCATCTTAGACGTGGTTCTCTTCAACAATAAGATGATTCAAACCAGTTCCAATTGTTTAGTGATTAAGAGAGCCATCTACACCCAGAGAGAGGATTGTGGGAACTGAGTGTGGACCACAACATAGCATTTTCATGTTTTCGGTTGTTGTTTGCTTGCATTTTGTTTTCTTTCTCAGTTTTTTTTTTTCTTTTCTGTTCTTGATCCGATTTTTCTTTTGCAGCAAAATAACTGTATAAATATATATGTATACGTATATTGCATTTAACAAATATTTTAACAAATTTAACATGTATTGGGCTACCTGCTATCTAGGGGAGGGAGCGGGGGGGAAGAAAAGGAAAATTTGGAACAGAAGGTTTTGCAAGAGTCAGTGTTGAAAAATTACCCATGCATATGCTTTGTAAATAAAAAGCTTTAATTTAATAATTTAATTAAATAAATTAAACAGAAACAAACAAAAAATGTTCATCATGTCACTTTTGCTAGGAGAAAATACATATTCAGCTTGATTTTTAGGGTCCTCTATAATCAGGTTCCATCCTATCTTTCTAATCTTATTTCATGTTACTTTTTTCTACATATTCCCCATTTTATCCAAACTGGTCTATAAGCTATTCCCAAAGTGGAAAGTATAATTTTTGTCTATGTACATGCTACATGAATGAATAATGAAAAGTTAATTTATTTTGTGTTACTAAGAAACTAAAAAATTAAGACAGATCTGGCCCTGAAGAAGTTGATGTTCTCTTGATCAAAAGTTATGCTTACAAAGGTTATGCTCACTAGGGGAGATAGTGGGGTAGAATAAAGGTGGTTTGAAATAAACTTGTGTAGCATAATTTGCAAATAGTTTAGAAGTTATAAGAGCTAAATAAGAGGAAAGCTAACTTGTCTGAATTTAAGATGGTTCATGGATTAGAGTCCAAGTCTTAAAGTAGGAGGAGAATGAGAAAGCTCAGAATGATGGAAGGAGTTCAGACTACACACTTTAGAAATGTCCAAAAAGTGACATCAAATCTTGGGAATGGGCTTGAGATAAATTCAAAGTTCTCCAGTCAGAACACAGGGTGATTTAAAGTTCTTCAGTCAGAACCCAGGGTGACTCCAGAGTCCAAAGTCCCAGTGGGATGATCATTTATTTTTTTCTGAACATTTGTACAATCTGTCCTTGGTTCCTGAAATGCATTTCCTCTTTCTTCACCTCCAATTCTCAGAATCCTTGTCTTCCTTTAACTCATTAGTCACCTGTGTAAGGAAAATACTAATTTCAATCCCTTCACCAAAATGTTAATAATGTTTATTTACTTACTTGCCTTATATATACTAGATTCATGCCAGCCCTTTCTCTCCACTCTCCTTCATCCCACCATTCCTTGAAGAATTTAGACTTCTTATATGTGGAAACAGATTTTTTGGTCTTTGTATAATCAGTCCCCAACATTGTGTTTTGTGCATTATGGGTATATTGATAGTGCTTATGGAAACAATCAATCAAACTATCAATAAGCATTATAATGCAGTGTGCTACCTTCTGAGGATATAAAAGTAAAAATTTAAAAAAGAAGACTGTCAATGACCTTAAAGGTTAATTACTTGTTTATGTAAGTATTTAAGGTTTGCAACATATTTTTGTATATTATGTTCTTTACAATCTCATAGCAACCCAGTGAGGCAATATTTCTGGTCCATTCCACAAGTTATTATATCCATTCCATAAGTGGTAAGAAGCTGTTTGGAGAGGTGAAAAACGAATAAGCAGTGTGCTAAGAATTATTACAAATATCATTTCAATTGATCTTAACAATAACTCTGAAAGATTTATGCTATTAGTTTAATCCTCATTTTACAATGAGGAAACTGAGGCAAACAGAGGTTCAGTGTATATTCAGAACCATATAGCTAATATGTTTCTAAGGCCATTTTTAAATTCATGTCTTTCCGACTGCATTCCTAGCACTTTATATACTGTGCTACCAGATACCTCAAAGCAGAGGAAGAGTATGCCTTTGTTCACATAGCTAATTTGTGAAATTTGAATGCAGGTCTTTGCTACTCCAAATTAATTATTCCACCCCTTATGCTATATATTACCTTTCCATTCCAATTCTTGAGATGAATTAAATTGAATCAAAATTAATGTGGATAAACCTTTTAAAGCCTCTTCCTTTTAAAGGGACAAAGGAAGAATACTGGCTGTTAACTATGATTCCACTTTTGACTTTCCCAAATTGAAAAAGTAATTTATTTGCTCATGATACATTCTCCTTAGATGTCCCTGGCAGTTTAAAATTGACATGATGAATTTTTAAAAATCATATACAATCTTTGTTGTTGTGAAAATTAAAGGAATTTTTCATAGGCTCTTAGGAGTAAGGAAGCCAGGTAGTGTTCCAAAGAGGTAGTTTTGAGAAGAGTGAATGTTTTAAAGAGCCATTAAGTTATTTGTGGTGATAATGGAAATTGAGTGTGATTGGGCGACAAATCACATATTTTGTCTGTCATTTATATACCTCTTATAATAATATGATCATGGTATAATTTCGGGATAAATCTTGTGAGTGGTTCCTGAAAGATTTAATATCAGAAAAATCTGGAGACAAATGAAATAGGTAGCCAGTGCTTTAAGAAAGAGCCAGAATAATATGGGATAATTAACAAAGGTAAGATTATTTTCCCTTGAGGTATATAAAACTTCTTTTCATAAATGAAACTTTCTACATAATGCAAAATACTATTATAGAGTAGATTGTCACTAATTCTACTCATTTTATTTATATAACATAAAGAAAGCTACATATGCAATATAACCTATAACAATATTTGATTAATGCCAATAATCAAATATTCAGAACTAATGAAAAATTTGGACAAGGACTAGGGTGGCTTTACTTTGTTCTCTTTATGAAGGAAGATTTCATTAAAGCAAATTAATGATGTAAAGAATATTGAAGTATGTCTTGAAATATTTGTGTACATTTTAGAAATATACAATTATACACATTCAATTGGTAGGTCGGTTGCAAATCATTTAACCTATTCACTTAAGTCTGAATAACAATAAAACTATGACTGCTCAATCAGCTCTGTGAGAGGACACCAAACTTCTCCCCCCCCCCATTTCTTTAATTTAAAAAATAATAGTTAATTATTATTTAATGAGAAGGCAACATGAGGTGTTAGATAGAGAATTGGCTTCATAGTACAGTTAGAAAACTTTGGACTGAAATTTCATCTTTGATATATATTTCCTGAATGAATGAGCAAATCATTTGCTGACATATAAGTCAGCTAGACAAATTTTGAGGAATATTAATTGTGAAGAAAGTGCTGATTTGCATTGTTAGAAAAAGTTTCCTTACTTAGGAGCCAATGATAGTGTTGGTATGGTCTGCTGTCTCTTTGCCTTTCTATCTATTGAAATTTCTATCAACAACATAGTGGAAAGATGGCCAGTTTAATGTTGATTAATATGTTTGTGTGTGTATGTGTCTGTGTTTTGGAGCAGTATAAAGGCTTTTAAAGCAATGACATATTAAAGTTGGAAAAAATAGATTAAGGAGGGACAGGAAAACAATCTCATATTATTTATATATATACATATATATATATGAGAGGAGGAATTAATTGGTACTTTTTGGCCACAGAACTAAGGAGCATAAGGGAATTATGGGTGGGATTTTAAAGAGGCAAATTGAGACATGATGTTGAGAAAAAAATAATATACATAATATATAAATGACATGTAAGTATCTTCAAATGTGGAATAGTCTGACTCTAAAGATGATGTTTTAAAGATGTTCTTGGAGGTCTTTAGCAAAGATAAGAAGATCACTTGACACATATGTTGTAATAAAGATTTTATCATATATTTGTTGGATTAGATGATCACTGAAGTACTATCTTCTCTCAAATTCTCTGATTCTTTGGGTAAAAGAAAGTGATATTACGAAATAGATATCGCCAATATTGCAAGATAGTTTTGCTCTATAATGCAATATTTTATCCTCTCTGGAATTCATAAATAGAATTTTAAAAAGAAAATAGTTTATCAAAAATGAAATGGATTATTTATGGCTTTCTGTGTTCCACCTCTCCTAAGATTAGATAAGGTTGAAAAACCATCTACAAACTGAGTTACAAAGAGAGAAATAGAACAGTTGTAATAAATGAACATGAAAATATGGAAATACAGAGGAGAAAATGTTCAAACCAAGTAGCTGAGAGAAGAAATGAATATCCTTCACTATATATAAATATGTGTGTGTGTGTGTGTGTGTGTGTGTGTGTGTGTGTGTGTGTATGTTTAGCTGGTGATATTTGAAAGTTGGTCCTTACCACCCTTTCCCATGAAACAAACCCTAAACTCTCTAGAAATCCTATCTAGGGAATATAGATATTATCCCATATTTTTCTTTCCATTCAATAATTTCATTTTTAATTGTCTAGTCTTGAAGTAAACTTGCAGAAAATGTGGCAATCAAGAAAGAAAAATAAATCATATCTTATTACAGTTCATACACTTCTAATGAACAAGTGACAAATGTGAAATGATGAAAGTTGAAAGGATAATTAGAAGTGTGAAATTAAGTGGTTATTTAAAAATTAAGGCAGAAAAATATGTTTAGCAGAAAAAATAATTTTCTTCACAATAAATGTGATATTGAAGAATAGATGGAACAACACAATAATTTCAGTAAACTTAACATAATGATAACTGATATTTCCACAATCCTTTAAAATTTATAGATAATACTTGATTTTATATAGTGTAAAGCTTGAGAATTCACTTGGGCATCAAAACAATCTTGTAAAAGAGATACCAGAGATAATTTTATTTTTATTTTACAGATGAACCAACAGATTGAAAGTCATTAAATGATTTGGCTCACTAAATTCTTATTGCTGTGTTTTGTTTTTATATTATAAACATCTATGAATTATCTTTATTTTGTGAAAGGTCTCTTGTGACAAGTCAAACTGTTTAATGAAAGTAACAAGATAGTAATCCCATCTGAAAGTATTTGCAATATTTCTTGTCTGTAGCATAACCTTCCCTCCTAATAGTTCTAAAAATAATTTAAATATATTTTCTCATCTTCTTACCTTTCACCCCATTAAAAAACAAATATGAAAGATATTTACTTGAAAAATTTGTGCAGTTCTGCAAAACAAATTCTTTCAATAATTATATATAAAAATTATATGTCTCATCTCATATCTTAATTATGTCTTTATCATTATAAGTCCTCTGAAATCACAAATAGTCATTGTATCAGTAATATTTCTTACATCTTCCAGATGTTTTTTGGTAGTATTTTTATTATTGATCATTCTTCTGGACCTGCTCACTTTACTCTGCATCTCAGTTCATTAAAGTTTTTTTTTTTTTATATCTTTACAAAATCACATATTTATTAGAGCACAACTGTATTTTCAAGACATTTATGTACCAGAAATTTTTCTGCCATTCCTCAACTGAATTATTCACTTTGTTTGCAGTTTTTTACTGCCTCAAATAAACCTGCTCTAAATATCTATGTTTATAGAAATCTCTCTCTCTCTCTCTCTCTCTCTCTCTCTCTCTCTCTCTCTCTCTCTCTCTCTCTCTCTCTCCTCTTCCCCCTTTCCTTCTATCTTTTTCTCTTCTGAATATAAATCTTGCAGTGATATAGCAGGGGAAAGGGCAAGTATCATTTGTAATTTTTTAATGTTTAATTCCAAGTTGCTTTTTAATTGTACCCCTATATATGTCCATGAACAGCGAATCAATATGCCAACATTTAATATTTATGATAATCTTTGCCACTCTATGAGCTTCAAAAGCTAATTTTTAAAATTTGTATTTCTATCAGCAGTCATGATTTAGAACTTTTTTTTCATATGACTAAAGACATTTTGAGTTTCTTCACTTAAGAATTATTTTTTTCATATCCTTTGGCCATTTATTATTTGGAGTACGATTTTGACATTCAGAATAGTTAAAGTGGCTTGACTTGCATGAAACATCTACCAAGCATTTACAATACAAATCTTAACTACATGTTCATTGCAGTTTCCAACTATCACACAGAAAACAAGACAAAACAAACAAACAAACAAACAAAAACACTATAAGAAAATAACTCTCCTGAAAATAGGAGAGGATCTGGAGACCTTGCTTGAAATCAGATTTCAAATAAACCCAAAGTGGTATTGTCCTTGATCCAATTGAAAATGATCTTCATTTCTCAAAAGAGGTGATATTTAGTCAAAAGATCAAATCACATCTTTTTTTTTCCCCTAACACTGCCTCTAAATAACTTTGAAAATGTCATTTGATGTTTATTTCAGCTTTGGTTCACGCTCTGTATAAGTGTCTACTGCCTTGACATATGCCTCTAATGAAAAGCTGAATTAAGAAAGAGTTGGTAGATATTTACTAATTTGCAAAGCTTCTGCTATGAAACAGCTGGTATTTGGGTGCACAATGTTAACAAATGTAGCTGAAACAGTATTTTGTAGAACATTGTTACAGACTGCCTAAAGTATGTTTTGTTTTGTTTTTTTCCTTTTTTTTCCTGAGGCTGGGTTTAAGTGACTTGCCCAGGGTCACACAGCTAGGAAGTATTAAGGGCCTGAGACCAGATTTGAACTCGGGTCCTCCTGAATTCAGAGCTTGCGAAGGTCTGGTCTAGCTCTTCTTGTCAGGATAAGCAAATGTCCTTGCCCCACGTGTGGACGCCAATTGTAGCGAGCTGTCGTCTCCAGAAGCTGCTGGATCGCTCTCTGGGAAGAGATCTGCTGTGTCTACTCAAATCTCTCCAACAGATTCTTCTTCCTGTACCGAACCGTTGTCTCCAGGCAGTTGCTGTTAACTCTTGTCCTTAGAAGTGACTTCCCTTCCTGCAGAGAGCCCCGTCAAGCCTGATGCAATGCAGAGAGTCTTCTTCTTGAATCCTGGCTCTGAATCTCCTCCAGCTCTTATCCTTCTTCAGGCCGATCTGCTCTCTGCGCCCAGTGCTGTCTCTTTTTATCCTCCCAGAGAATGGGCGTGGGATAATGCAAGGGCTTCTGGGAAGAACCACCCCAGCCAATGAGCTTGCCCCCTCTATCAAGTCAACCTGAGTTCTCACCTTGTAATTGTCCAGAAAACCTGAATTCTCACCTTGTCACTATCCAGACAACCTCAGTTCTCACTTAGTAATCCTAACAAGAGCTGGTGCTCTATCCACTACGCCACCTAACTGCCCTGGATGTTTCTTTAAAGAGACTTTTCTTTACTGTGGAACTTTGGACTATTTAATCGATTTCTACAGCTTAATTTTTAGCGTTCCACTGATTAGTCTTGCTTCCTGTGACAAAACTTGTGTGTGTGTGTGTGTGTGTGTGTGTGTGTGTGTGTGTGTATGACAGAGAAAGGCTGCAGACAGACAAAAGGGACAGAAGAGAGGCAAAGATAAAAGTGGAGAGAAAAAGAGAGAGTCTCTGATCTAATTCAAGGGGAAATTGGATAAATAGCTGGGAACAAGTACATGCTAGAGGGCTTGGATCTTCTACATTGTGGCTACTTCCTAGCCACTTTTCTTCTAAAGATTCTTCCCTAAATAAAAATAAGAACCATCGGTGTCTTCTTTATAAAACAGATGAATAAGATTTCTTCTTCCAAACTCTCACTGACTTTTTTCATGCTAGAACAGAAAATGGATACATCATTTCCCAATAATGAGGAGAATTTTTTTTTATTATTATAGCTTTTCATTGACAGAATATATACATGGGTAATTTTTCAACATTGCCCTTGTAAGCACTTCTGTTCCAACTTTTCCCCTCCTTCCCCCTACCTCCTCCCCTAGATGACAGGCAGTCTCATACATGTTAAAGTATATCTTAAATACAATATTTGTATACATATTTATACAGTTCTCTTGTTACAAAAGAGAAATCGAATTTAGAAAGGTAAAAATAACCTGGGAAGAAAAACAAAAATGCAAGCAGTCCACACTCATTTCCCAGTGTTCTTTAGATGGGTGTAGCTGGTTCTGTTCATCCCTGATCAATTGGACTGGATCCTCTCATTGTTGAAGATAGCCACTTCCATCAGAATTGATCCTCATATAGTATTGTTGTTGAAGTATATAATGATCTCCTGGTCCTGCTCATTTCACTCAGCATCAGTTCATGTAAGTCTCTCCAGGCCTTTCTGAAATCATCTTGCTGGTCGTTTCTTATAGAACAATAATATTTCATAGCATTTATATAACATAACTTATCCAGCCATTCTCAATTGATTGGCATCCACTCAGTTTCCAGTTTCTGGCCACTACAAAAGGGCTGCCACAAATATTTTTGCACATATGGGTCTCTTTCCTTTCTTTAAGATCTCTTTGGTATATAAGCCCAGTAGTAACATTGCTGGGTCAAAGGGTATGCTGCACCATTTGATAACTTTTTGAGCATTGTTCCCAATTGCTCTCCAGAATGGTTAGATCAGTTCACAACTCCACCAACAATGTATCAGTGTCCCAGTTTTCCCACATCCCCTCCAATTTTCCTCATTATCTTTTCCTGTCATCTTAACCAATCTGACAGGTGTGTAGTGGTATCTCAGAGTTGTCTTAATTTTCATTTCTCTGATCAATAATGATTTGGAACACCTTTTCATATGGGTAGAAATAGTTTCAATTTCATCATTTGAAAATCGTTCATATCTTTCAACCATTTGTCAACTAGAAAATGGCTTAATTTCTTATAGAGTCAATTCTCTACATATTTTGGAAATGAGGCCTTTATCAGAACCTTTGAAGGTAAAAATGTTTTCCCAGTTTGTTGCTTCCCTTCTAATCTTGTCTGCATGAGTTTTGTTTGTATAAAAGCTTTTTAATTTGATATAATCAAAATTTTCTATTTTGTGATCAATAATGATCTCTAGTTCTTTTTTGGTCACAAATTCCTTTAATGAGGAGAATTTTTTACAGATAATCTTGAGCCCCAGGTTACTGATACACAACTGTGGTATATGGATAGAGAGCAAGCCTTGCAATTAGGAAAATCTGGGTTCAAACTGGCCTTTGATTAATCCTGGCTGTTCAACTATAGGCAAGTCTTTCAACCTCTCAGTGTCTCCAGGCAATTATGTATAATGTTAAACTTCAGAGCAATCTTCATTGGTAAGAATTCCCTTACTTATTCATATAGCTAAATTTTTTAAAAAGTGCAAAGAAATATACTTCATACTAGGAATACAAAAAGTAAAAATTAATGTGGGTCAGCCTTGTCAAAGAGGAACTTATACTGTGTATACCCAAATATTTACAATTCTATTGATTTTTATTAAAATTACTTAATAAGTGCTATAATATAAATGGCAACGTAGAGAATATTAAGCAATATAGCATTTCCTGATTAAGAGGTTCTTTTGACTAAGATACATCGGCATGTTCTCTGCACATTAAAGTTTCATATAATTGTTAGCATCATTGAAAGATTAAATATCTTGGTTAGGGTCAGGGAAAAGATTTGAAGCCAAAGATTTGTGACCAGATCTTGCTGGTTTCATTATCAGTTTTTAATTGGTTAATTATATTTTTAAGGAATTGCCTTTCTTTTCCAAGATGTTGACTCTCTCTTGAATACTTTTTTATTTCTATTCTAATATTTTTCTTCTCCCTCTCTTATTTACCTTTTAAAGTCTTTTTGGGCTTGAGAAAATTCATATCATTCTTTAAAATTTCTCCTCTGTGGATATTTTGTCTAAATTGGTGTCCTGGTCTTTCCTGTCACCATAGTAGCTTTCTATGACCAAGGTTATTTTCTGTTTCTTGTTCGTTTTCTTTTCTTTTTGTATTTTTTGTATTTCCTCTTTTTTTTTTTTTTTTTACTTTTTGATGGTTGAGCTCTCCTCCTGAGGCAAAAAAGTTTTCCCTGCAGCTCTGAGCTTTAGGTTTGAGCACAGATGCCCCTTTTGTTTCTCAGGGGTAGCTTTATCTGCTCTTTTCAGGAAACAGCATGGTTTCTGAGAATTTGCCTTCTGAGGTGGTACTAGGGGTTTACTCACTGGTCTATTCTGCTACTAAGCCAGGATCAGGGATGTCAATTGCTGATCTGCTATGATTAAAGCCTTTCATTGGCTTTCCCAGACTTTGAGGTGATTTGGGCTGACCACCCCTTTCATCTCAGTGAGATTGACTTTTCTTGAAGTGCTTTCAATATGTCTTGAGCTGAAGATTGGTTTCATTCCATCAGACTTTGTTCAGAGGCTTGGATTAATGTCGTTTTTGAGGGAAACTGGGAGATTTCAAACAGCTTCCTGGGTTTACCCCTCCATTTTCCCAATTAATTTTTTTTTTAACAAAATCTTTCTTCTGAGAGAAAATATAATCTAAGGGAGGATATCATGTGCATATAAGTAAATATGATACCTACACAAAATAGAATGTAATTAAAGCAAAGGAAAGCTCCAGATAATATTCTCTAAGATCAGTATTTTATGATACTTTTTTTTCATCTTTGGGCTCCTGGAAAGATTAATGGAATTGACATGTGAGCTGAGCCTTAAAAGAAGACATGAACATATCGGGAATTTAAATATGGCTAAAGGCATTAGTCAGCTGGTGGCACTGTGAATTGGAGACCAGTTTCAGAGTCAGAAATGCCAAAATTCAAATTGGGTTATACATCTGTTAGCTGAATTGGGGACCAGACTCAGAGTAAGTATATACTTTCTAGCAATATGATTCTCAGAAAGTCTTTTATTCTTGGTTAGCCTCAGTTTTCTCATCTGTAAAATAGGGATAATTATAATACCTACCTTTCTGGTGAGGATTGTGAGGATTAAATTAGATAATTGTAAAACACTTAGAAAACTGTCTGGCACATACTAAGTGCTATATAAAGATAAGCTATTATTATTAGATCTGGGTAAAAGCATTAGTAGAAATTCACATTTTACTAAGTATGAAGCTCATTTCTTATTTTTATTTCCATTTTGTGCTTCATGAGATTAGATAATTATGTAACTTCACTTTTGAAATTTTATATCGTGTACTGGTTGGCAAAATTGAGGGGGAAAGTTGATGCTGGATTTGATATGGTCTGCTGTCATCTTTGAGCTTATTGATAATATTTATTTTAATTATATTTGCCTTAATAGAGAGATTTTCTATACCAATAGATTTTTTTCTTCTTTACTGATTAAATCACAACACTGTACCACACCTAACTACATGATCAAGCATGGAAGTACTGACATGCATGTGTACTCACCCATAAAAATATACATACAACATTATTTTCAAATATAGTATAAAAGGAAAAAGTATATGATATTTAAAATTATTTCAGCAAATTAGTATTTTATGATTATTTTGGTATGTGTTTGTATAATGGAAGTTGGATCAAGGTATGAGAGAATTTGAGATGGAGTATAAAGTAAAAAATTTTAATTGTGTTATTGTATGTTACCCCCTTGCTGAAACACTTTAAAATGTTATGCTAAACACATAGTAGATGCTTAATAAAAGTTTATTGAATTGAATTGAGCAATGACCTTATTTAGTTAAATAAATGACTCCACTTAAAAACCACAGGTACTATATGCGGCAAGATGTGTGTGTGTGTGTGTGTGTGTGTGTGTGTGTGTGTGTGTGTGTGTAAATTTGTTCAAGTTCCAAACCAAAATGAGCATATTGACATATTCATTTATATGTTACCCTAGACTGCAATATTCTCTGGAATCTGAAATCTGGAAGAACCTGTCTATATGTCATCCAAGAAAAACATAGTTTTTTGTTTTTGTTTTTATTTAAAGAGTTTAAGTTATTTAGAGCAAAACATTAAATTTCTTGCTCCATCCCCCAGCACACATGGATACCCAAGAGTCTAGGACTTTATTGAGAGCTTTCTTGATACTCAATAAAGACTTATTACTTCACTGTTTACACAGAATTTGTCAATAATTCCTAAAGAGTTAGGAGAAGGGAGAATTCTATTTTCATTTCTTCCCTTCCTTTCTCCCATGCAGTAATACATCTGGTAATATGGATGAATAGTTTAAGATTTATTTCAGCAATCCAAACATAACGATTCTGACAGTGTAACATCCAATCCAATTAAAAAGATGTTCTCTTCCTATTACTGAAAAAAAGACAGCACCTCCAATTCCAGAAGAGTTCAGTTTTGAGTTATTAATAGTTCTCTTGACATCTTATTAAAGTGGAGAGGTATTCATCCTCAAGATTTACCTCGATATCTCAACCTGTTCATGTCATTTGAAAAATAGATTCTTTCTGCACAAACTATTACTTCTATTATCTGACTTTCTTGGAAGAAGGACAATTATTAATCCTAATTATTTTTCTATATTCCACAGTGAGATTTCTCTACAATAAGAAAATAATGACATGATCAAAAGGCAAAATGAAAACTTTTTTTGGAGAAAGACATATTTACCATCATAAATAAAAGACTTTCTCTCCTGAGGATATGTCCAATAGTTATTATCTTGTACATTTTATGAGGTGGAGAGGGAATATGTAATCAGTCCTTCAGTTTTAAAAGTAAAATTCTCTAAGAAGTTTTCATATTCATTTCTATTCTTAGAAAAAGAGTAAATTGCTTATCTTGTTATTTTCCTTTTCCTTCTTTTTACTCTTCTCTTCTTCCTTCCTTTCTTTTCCTTTCCCTTATTGTGTCTTTTTTCTTATTTCTTCTTTTCCTTTCCCTTCATTTTTTCTTTCAAAGATTCTGAAAAAAGATTATCTATCCCCCCAACTCCATATTATAATGATCTCTGACTTCACCTTTTCTTTAGTGTTGGGGGGATGACTAAAATTGGTTGGATGGGATGCCAAAATTTTGTAATTTCTATAATATTGTGCCCCATTTATCATTTGTTAAGAAGCTGCACCAAATTTTTGAATTTAATATGTTATTTTACCCAAAACAATCTTAATATTTATCTTTTAGTATTTTTATTTATTTTATTTTTTGTGTTTATTTAAAACTTAAATGCAAATAAGAAAAAATCAAAATATAAAAAAAGAAAGAAAAAGAAAAGGAAACCCCCCCAAGCTCCCCCAGCAGAACATGGGGAGGATTTAAAATATGTAATAGATTTCTATTTCAAGAAAGCATATATGATACTAGAAGACATTGTATTGCTGACTGTCCATCTTTTCTTTGCTTTCTTGTAGATTTTCTTTTGTTCTTTGCTATACATGTTTTACTTTATTCTTTATCTTCCTTTGATTTCCCCCTCACTTCTACTGTTGACTTGCTTTATTATTACTTAGATTCCCTGACACACTGTCCTTCCCTATGGATCCCTTATCTCCTACCCTAACCCTTCCTTTCCCTCTTTACCCATTCCTAATAATCTATACCACTTATTCGACTCCAGTTGATTTATATACCATTCTATACCTTATCTTATTCCTTCTACCTTTACTCCATATATTAACCATATTCCCTCTCTCCTTATTTCTTTATTTATTTTGGAGTGTGCTATATCCTTCTTGATTTCTGTCTCTGTGCCTCTCTTTCTCTCTTTCCTGACCATGAATTCAACAAGTTCCCCTCCTTTATAATATCTTTGAAAAGAAATTCTGGAAGTTGCTACTACTACCACTAATTGAGTTGTCCTCTAAGACCTACTGTTGGTTTGCTAGGATGCAGTCTGCACTAGTATAGACTATGCTGGAGCTGGACTGTGTTCCACTGTCACCCCAGTGAAATGGACCTTTCCTGCCAACATTCTAAGTTATTTTGGGCTGGAAAGTTATTTCATTATTTCTTTTTGTGGGTTCTGTCACTCCAGAATTCAGTTTAAGATATCATTTAAATTTGTTTAGAGGGAATTTGGAAAAGCTCAGGTGAGTCCATGTCTTTTCTCTACCATTTTGGCTTGCTAAATCCAATTAAAAATATTGGTTAAAAAGTTTTTGACACAATACAACATTCATCTCTATTTAAAACACTAATCACTTTTGAGTTCTAGAGAATCTATTATCATTGCTAGGTTAATCTCATTAATTTAATTTTATAGAACTGAAGTAATGTCAGAGGGAAGCAAAACATTCTGTGAAGAATTAATGCATGCATACATATATATTGCATTACAACAGTTCATTGATGGGCAATGGGTTACAGGTAGTAGGAAGTTTTTTTCTCAGGATTCATTATTGACTCTCTAAAACTACTGTGCTCTTTTGGGCAAATATAAATTAAAGGTTTAGTTTTATTGTGTGGGTAGGAAGACTTATTTAAAATAATTTAAGATAATTGCTTTACATCATTTATTTGGTGATATGGTTCATTAAAGGACCCTGAAGGATTTTCTGTTCTTAGTTTTAATTGACCCAAGCTTTTGAAAGTTCTTAAATCCAGTGAGAACTTTGAATTGAGTCCTTGAATTGAGAGATTTGATAAGAACTACAGAATTGATTTGAGTTATTTGGGATGCTTATTTCTATTTGCATATTCCTGTCAACTGATTCATTGTTATTTTATTATAATGAACATTTTGTTTCTTCCAAAAAGTTTTAAGCATTTTAAAGAAAGCTTTCATTCACATAATGATAATGAGCCCACTCATTTTTCCTGTCAGGGAACAGATAGGCTTCCAGGATTTTGAGGAGATAAAACTTTCTGCTGTCTCAGTATCTTATTCTGATCCTGCTCTCCATCTTGGGTGACTTTATTTGTTACTAGAAGCATCGTTTTAAATCCAGAATGGTGAAGTGCTATCTAGTGTCAAACTCTGAGTGACTGAAAGAATAAATGGTTGTGGACACCATTGACCACTCTTGTTTTCTATCTCTGTTATTTCTATGTACATATGACCTTCCAGATTGTGATTCTTATACAAATCAGGTCTTTGGTAAGTGGGTGGAGGAACAGTGTTGGATTTTGTGTTAGCATATATGGACTCCAATATATATTTAAGAAATGGGGTAAAGAATTTATCTTATCTTTTTTAGCGAAATGGGAGTTTGGACTAGATGATCCCTAATGTCGCTTGAATATTTAAATCTTTGATTACCTTATCAATTTTCCAAAATGAGGAGTCATTTTTCTCCTCATAAAGGGCATCACTCTGCTATTGTGACATAATTTAGAACATTTTCCTCAAAAAACAAATCAGACTTTATCACGTTCTCTTTTTTTCATGTCAAAGTGTTCAATTAACTGTTAGAAAAGAAGTGAAATAGTGTTATAGATAGAATGTTAACCTTGGAAAACTTAAGTTCAAACTCTACCATTAAAAATGCTTGATGTACTGTCATAGTTATTTTTCTACCTGAGCACTTCCAAATTTTATTAATAGTCTATCAACTATTTTCTACTCCTTGAACAGAGGTATAAGTCAAGATAACAGCAAATAAGATAATAGCAGCCAGGGAGGAGTGTCTGAGGGTTTAATAGAACTTGATTAACATGTTCTTTATAGTTTTGAAGGAATTATTCATTTGATTATTGTTTCTAAAAACAACTGTAAAAATGAGGCAAGGTTATTATCACATTTTATGGTGATGGCCATTCTCCCATTCAGCTGTTTATATCAGAAACATCCTTGGCTCTTCTCTCTGTCTCTCTGTCTCTGTCTCCCTCTGTCTCTCTGTCTTTCAGTCTCTCTGTGCCTCTCTCTCTCCCTTGATCTTAAATCCTGTTATATCTGCTTTATGTCTTTCACATCCAGGGAAGTGCTAGAGACAGAAGTTTTCATTATGAGCATTTTACACCTTAGAATTAGGCAAACACAACAAATCAGGGATTGATTTAATGTTTTTCAAATTATCTAAACCTGAGAAAATGATGAAGAAAATGTTAATAATGCAGATTCAATTTAGAAGTGTATTGTAGATTCATTTTGCTAAATATTTACCAACCCTTCCCCTACTTAGATCTATTCATATTGCAACCTATTTAGTTCAGAGACTCTCATCTAGATAATTAAAATCATCTCCTGTCTGGTTTTCCTGGAGATAGTCTATTTCTTTTACAATCTACCCATTAGAACAGCACCCAAGAAAATTTTTTAATCTATTTCTTTGATCATGTCACTTTTGTACTCAAAATCTGTCACTGCTTTCCCATTCCTACTGAATAAAATATTAACAGTTCATCCTAGCATTAAAAGCTTCCCACAGTCTGATTCCAAGCTACATTGTCCTTTCTATTTTATATTTTCTACCTTCATGTACTCTATATTTAGCCAAATTATATATTTCCTCTCTCTTCTTCTCATCCTGATTTCTCTTTAGTTTCTGTTTATACTTTCTCCATTTATATGTTGTCTTTTCTTCTTTCTACAATAAATGTAAGGCTTTTTTTGAGATAAAATATCTGCATAGGAAGCATTTTCATCTTTAAAGTGATTTCCCCATAATCAAATTTATCACAAGAATTTGCTCAGATCTCACTTTCATTTCCATACATTTTTTATCTGTACCTACTTCCAGAATTAGTTCTTTAAAAGATGAGTCTGTGTTCTAAGCACCTAGGACAGTGTTTTATACAGAGAAGACTCATAATAAATAGATTGATATAAAAAGGCATGCTTTTGAGGATTGAGCAAAATTACTTTTGCATAAACTGGCTAATCTTATTATTTCTCTTTTAGATTCAGACAGATTTAATAAATAAGCAGAGGTTATCTGCAGCTTATAGTTTCTACATACCATTACTGATGTTTATATTTTCTTCTTTTGTTTTCTTTTTAACACCAAGAATTTTGTCTTCAAATATAACATGAAAGCAGGCTTGACATATGTAGTTACCACTTTTGTCTTTTGTTAATTTATTTCACATTGCTTATGCTACACAAAATGTTCCTTGCCACTACAAAAAGGGTGCTACAAATATTTTTTGCAATATTTCCCTCTTTTATTATCTCTTTGGGATACAGATAACAGTAGTGTCACTGCTGGATCAAAGGGTATGCACAGTTTGATAGCCCTTTTGGCATAATTCCAAATTGCTCTCCTGAATAGTTGGATCATTTCACAACTCCACCAACAATTCATTAGAATCCCAGTTTACCCACATCTGTTCCAACAATTTAATTTTCTTTTCCTATAATCTTAACTAATCTGATAGGTATGAGGTGGTACATCAGAGTTAAATTAATTTGCATTTCTCTAACCAATAGTAATTTAGAGTAAAAAAAATAATTTTTAAGCAGAGTTAAAGCAGTAAAATTAAATTTGTAAGGTAAGAAAGCTACTCAGGTAAGGCTCTCAAAGAAATATGAATATATTCATTTTAGCAAATACTTCCCATGAGTTGGTCTTTGCAAGCTACCTGCAACAAATTTAAATTTATCTTAAATATCAAAGTACCAGTAGTTTAGAGTGGGAAAAAGAAGGGTTAACTTACTTCCACTGTTATATAATTATTGCCTTGCTGATGAGTGTGATTGATCAAGTCAATCCATCAATAAACATTTATTAAACACCTTCTATGTGCTAGGCTAATGTGACAGCTGACTTAGAGGATGAATTGGAGGAGTGAGAGAATAAAGGCAAGGGAAACCTATCAACAGTTGTCTATGCATGAAGTGATGAGGTCTTGTACCAGAACAGTAGTGATGATAGGGGGAAAAAGGAGTCATATATGAGAGATATTACAAAGATAAAATGGATGGACCTTTCCAAAGAATTGGATATGGGGAAGAGTGAAAGTGGGGAGTAGAGAATGGTGTTGTGAGCATGGATGAATGGGAGTACTGTGATACTTTAAGGACTAAAAGCTAAATTAGGAAGACAGGTGATATAAAGTCAGTATTTTCAGAATTTATTATGTTGAGTTTACATTGTCATGAGGTATCCAGCTCAAGATGTTTAATAGGCATTTGAAGATATGAGATTGCAGATCAACATAAAATGGATTGGATTAACAGATTTGCCAATAATTAGCATAGACAACTGAATTAAATCTATGGGAGTAGATGAGATTCTCCAGTGAAATAAGATGAAGAAAATAAAAAGGAAAGCTTAGGATATATCTCTGTGGGAAACCATAGTGTTAGAGAGCATGATTTAAATGATTGAGAAGGAAGAGTAAGATAAGTAGGAGAACCAGTAAAGAATGGTATCACAAAAACCTAGAGAAGAGAGTATCAAGGAGAATAATGATGTCATGATGATAAAGATGATGATGATGAGGAGGAGGAGGAGGAAGAAGAATAGGAAAAGGTCATTCATATGACACTATGTTTCAGGTTCTTTATAATTATTATCTCATTTTGTTTTCACAATAACCCTGTCAGATAAGTATTATAGATATCATTTATATCTATATATAATATCATTTCAGCCATAAAGAAACTAGGTGAAAAAGAGAAAAGATGACTTAGTAAAGTGTCTGGCACATAGTAGGTATTTAATAAAGGTTTATTAATTAATTGACTTGCCCAGGGACCCTTAGTTAATAAATGTCTAAGATGAGATTTAAACTCAATTCTTACTGAGTCCAGACCCTACACTCTATTTCCTGCCCCTTCTAGTTGTGCTTGACAGTGCCAGAGGTAGTAGAGGAATTCAGAAGGATGAGGATTAAGAAAAGGCCATTACAATTGACAGCAGTGGGCAGTAGAAGATTTTCAAGTATTTTAAAGACTAGAGCTGAGTGGAAACTTTGAAATATAAACCTAAGAGTCCAGAGAGATGGAGAAAGGTACATTTATTTGAGTGATTAGAAGGAGCACTTTGAAGATGTAGCACTAATATTCTTATAGAGGGAGCAAAAACAAGTGTCTCTTCAGTCATAATGTCTTCAAAAGGTGTTAGGAAAGTTTAATTAGGGAAAAAAAAGGGATCAAAGAAGTGTAATGCCAAAAGAACTGAGCAGGATAGAGATTAGAGAACAATTTAATAATTTATTTGAAAGGGAGAGATTTACTAGGACCAAATGTTTGGGCCCAGGGCTGAACAAGACTATCATCTCAAAGAATCCAGCCGTGAATATCAGATAAAAGATTCTTTTATAGGGTTACAAGACTGATGACATAATGGGGGAAGTACCTGGATGGGGATGATCTAATTGGGGGAGGAAACTAGGATGAGGATGATATAATGGAGGCAAGCACCTAGGATGACAAAATGGAGGGAAGTACTGCAGAGGCTCCTGATATTCTAATGATGTCTAAAATGGATAAAGATCTTTATCCCATCAAAAATTAAGAGGGAATGATTATAGTCTAAGGTCTGAGATATAAGACCTTTATCCTAACATTAAGAGGGAATGGTTATAATCTGAGTCAGAGTAACTGAATAGGACAATTAGGGAAACTGGGTCAGAACATTAAAAAAGAACTATGGAACAACAGAAGTGGGGTAGTTCTCTGCCTAAGTTTTGAAGAAGGGAAAGGGAAAGAAGAGTAAAAAGAGGAATAGTTATGTAGAAAGGAGGAAGGAAGGGTGGGAATGCACTATTTTTCATAATTAGTTTGCATGAGGTTAGTTTATAAACATGGAGGAAGTGGTGAAAAGAGTCATCCCTAGGTAAAGTTTAATCTTATCTGATATGAACAGTTAAATATCAACAAAAAAATGCACACACAAACAACATATCAAACTCCAAGAGAAGGAAGGAGTTGGGGCGTGTGAAGGGAGTAGAATAATGGAAGAAGTAGAATAATGGAAAGAGAATTGTTACAAGAAGATAAACTTTCTGTTCCTCAAGAGATGAAGCAATTAAAAGGGGAAGAAGAAAAGAAAGGCAAAGAACTAAAATCTTTTTGATTTACTTTGTTTTTTAATTATTTGAGGAATGCCTCAACAAAATGTTGCGTATAAATGCAACTGAATAATATCACATAATACTAAATGAAAAAGAACAGTAATAATGATGGTGTGAATAAGAACTCATCATTTAAAACCAGTTTCTTGGTAGCCAGGTGAACCATAAGGAGGGGCATTGACAGGAGAAGGCCTTATTTATTTTGAATGAACCCTAGTGGAATTTCCAGTTATTCTCAGAGGCAAGCAGGAAGAGGCATTGAGATGATCTTGTCCTTAAGTAAGCCTTTGTGTATTTAAGTAGGCTTTTGTTGCAAGGGACCCTATTAAATTCCTTTCATTTACAGGATTATGTTGATACCCTCCTCCCCCCAGTTACTGTATCCAATATGGAGGCCAAGCTATAGAAGTCAGTCCTTGAGGTTATTTCTTTGCTATATAAGGCTCTAATCTCCCCTTTATTAATTGTTAGTTCATTAGGAACTTATCCTGTCTTATGGAGTCAGTTCATTCCTCTCTCTTTTCCCTCGACACTGTTGGATTCATTAAGAATTTTGCTTGCCTTATGGCTTCTTACTCTTTGTTAACTGAGAGTTCCACAAGGGAATTTAGATCTCATCTTTCCTCTTGTTAATGACTAACTTTCTTTTTGGTACTTAGCCCGCTGCCAAAAATATAATAAAATGTTTGCAACTTGATTTAAAGATAGTCTAAGTCAAAAAATTATTTTGAGATACCTTGTGACATTTGCTAAATCCAGAATATTTTTGAGATTCATTCCTCATATCTCAACATAATAGTTAATAAGAATAAGCAATAAAATAGCTAGCATGTATATAGTGCTATTGTAATGCTGGAGAAACTGAGGCAAGATAGAGATTAGAATTATTAATAATTTATTTGAAAGGGAGAGATTTACTGGGATCAAATGGATCCATGGTTTGGTCCCAGGGCTGAATGAGATTATTGTCTCCAAGAATCCAGCAAACAACGTGAGTTGTTAATGACATATATACATGTGGCTCAGACACGGGTGTAGAACAAGGCAGGGGTGTAGTCAGAGTGCAAGAGCAGGAACAAGGAACTAACAATCTGGTTCTGACAGGATGAGGGGAGGCATGGGGGACATCTGATAATTGGATTACAGAATGGGGACAGGCACCAGACATTCTGATGATGTCTAAGATAGATGGTCTTTCTCCTTATCTGGATCATCATTATTAGGAGGGAGGGGTAGTGATGCAGTATTGACTGAGGCTGAACTATTCAGGGAAACCAAGGCAGGACAATTAGGGAAACTGAGTTAGGACAACAAAAGTGAACTGTGGCAAAACACTATATGTATAAAGTACAAAGCATTTTGGGAAAAATATATTTTAAAGTTCTCCCAATAACCCAATAACCCTGTGAAGAAACTCAGAACATAAGAGGCAAAGTGACCCTTCCAGGGTTGCAGAATATGAAGATTCTTGGGCTATAATTGGAACGCAAGACTCCATTATTCCAAGTTCAACTCAACCAGACCATCGAAGAAAGACAAATTTCAGAGAATCCTACTTAGTATGAACTGATATAGAGTAGAATCAGAACAATTTATACTAGAGAGCAACATTATAAAAAATGTCACTTTAAAAGACTTGAGAATTCTGATCAAGGCAATGATTTCCTCCAGAGAACTAATATACCTCTTATAAATATATCTATTCATACCTATGTATATGTATATGTATGCATATATATATATACATACATGTGTATGTATATCTATCTATCTTTCTCTATTTCTATCTATGCTTCCCATATACATATTCTGGCAAAGAACTGATAAATAATTCACCATATGGATTGAGTTTGTTTGGCTATGCTCATTTGTTATGAATCATTGTGTTTTTTTGTGTTTTTTTTTCCCCTTTTTCTTTTTTCTCAGTTTTATATGAGGGAGAAGGTGTTAGCAGTACCAAATGCTAAAAAAAAAAAAATAAAATTGGGCATTCTAACATTTTTTAAAAATTCATAGCAATAAAATTTAGAAGGAAGTATAGACAAGTAAAAGAGTTTTGAATGTAAGTACACATTATACACATATACATACATAAAACACTAACTACTGTGATCCTTATTACTCTAAGGCCAGGTGGGTCACATCATTTTATTCTTCTTCTAGCATTCTCCAGTGAGGAAGAATGGAGTATTTAGTCTCTGTAAATTTCTTCAGCTCTTGAGAATGATGTTCCCTCAATGGTAGTACCTGGACCCTGATACCCCTTTCATTAATCATTTAACAATCATATTGACTTTTACACAGGAATGTTTACTTTAGAAAGTATAATCACAAATATACAAACTTATCTTCCTGTCCCCAACATATGGAAAACATAATTAGGTCTTTCTTTCTTT